>NC_091742.1:17202400-17374900 GCF_043380555.1 Nothobranchius furzeri
AGGAGAATTAAAGATGTTTTGGATGATGTTATAGATGAGACACAATCGGGATTTATGACAAAAAGGCACATCTCCAATAATATTAGACTCGTCTTAGATATCCTGGACTACTCTGACTGACCTAATCCTTGATGATTCATTTATCCTTTTCCTTGACTTCTACAAAGCTTTTGACTCTATTGAGCATGAATTTATATTTCTCTCACTCAGGGAAATTTGGCTTAGGTGATTTCTTCTGCAACGCCATCAAAACTTTATACTCTGGCGCAAATAGCTCTATCAGAATGAAAAATGGCACCACATCTCGTTTTTGCCTGAATCAAGGTGTACGCCAAGGGTGCCCCATCAGCCCTTATCTTTTTCTACTTTGTACCCAAATTCTCGCCTCTTATATTGCTAATAGTCCTATGAAAGGTATAAACATAGCAGACAGAGAGGTTGTCATCAGCCAACTGGCAGATGATACCACAATTTTTCTTAAAAATGCTAATCAGGTGTCAATTGCCCTGAAAATTTTAGATGACTTCTCAAAAGCTTCTGGATTAATATTAAATTTAAACAAATGTCAGTTATTACCTATCAACAATTGTAATGATCATAGTATTTGTAATATAGCTATTCAACACGAAGTAACATATTTAGGCTTGATTATCTGTAAAGATCAAAAAACCAGAATTACCTCTAATTTCTCTCCAATAATTAAAAAACTCGATCTAAGTTAAATCAGTGGTTACAAAGAGATTTAAGTTTAAGAGGACGAGTGTTGCTCTCCAAAGCAGAAGGTTTGTCTCACCTGACTTATGCTGCCATATCTCTGTATGTGGACAACAGAACTTGTGGGGAAATTGACCGAATGCTCTTCAACAAAACACATTACATTAGAAAGAGTGTAATAATGAACGACTATCAACATGGAGGACTCAATATCTTGGACTTCACTACCTTAAACAACACATTTAAAATTAACTGGGCAAAACATTTTCTTAAAAATCCTGTCTCCATTTGGAATTTTATTCCTCACTATATCTTCTCTAAATTTGGTGGTCTAACTTTTATTCTGGGTTGTGACTACAATGTAGGAAAGCTTCCAGAAAAACTTTCAATGTTTCACAAACAAGTTCTATTAGCCTGGTCACTGATTTATAAACATAATTTTACCCCCCATACATACTTGATCTGGAATAACAGGAACATAGTGTATAAAAATAAATCATTGTTTTTCTCTAATTGGGTTGAGAAACAGATCATTTTTGTGAATCAGTTGTATAATACTAATGGACAGCTTATGTCTTACACAGAACTCCTAAACACATATAAATTTCCAGCAACTCCCAAAGAATATGCCGTACTGTTTGCTGCAATACCGATGGGTGTCCGAATGCTTTTTAAAGGTGTTCTACCAGTTGTACCGCCTATTTCTCCTCCCGACCTTGTGAACACATACGTAGGAAAAGTTTGTCTTATCGAGCATAAAAACAGTAATAGGAATATTCGTGCTTTATTTCAGAGAGAATCCTTATCTGTTCCATATGTGATTTTTTATTGGAATTCCTTTGTCACTGACATCAGTTGGAAAAGAGTATGGACCATTCCTAATAAGTATTTTGTGACAAATAAGGTCAAAGAAGTTTAATTCAAAATACTTCATAAGTGTTACCCAGCTAATCACTATATGACAAAGTTTAAGAGGGACATTGATGTGAATTGCTGTTTTTGTGGAAGCCACCCTGAGACCGTTCAGCACCTCTTCTGGATCTGTTCACATGCTACAACGTTTTGGAAAGACTTTAGCAGATTTATTATCGGACAGCTCTGCGAGGACTTTGTTTTAAAATGGGAAAATGTTGTATTTTGTTTTTTTCGCAAGCACAGAAAGGAAGATGTATACTTTGTTATAAATTTGTTAATTATTCTAGCTAAATTCTATCTCCACAAATGCAAATATAGTAACCAAAAACCTCATTTCAAGCACTATTATAGTGACACTCTATCTTACATAAAATTGATTAGTGGATCACTAAACAAAAAAGCTTTAAAAACTATAATTATTTGCACCACCTATAATTTATTTGGATGTGTGTAACATTTCTGTAGTGCACCCCCTGGCATATGTTTCATCTTCTTTGTTCAATTTTGTATACAATTTGTTTGTATACTTATCACCTTGTTCAATAAAGTTTTGAAAAAATAAAAAATAAAAAAATAACACAGATAGCACGTGCACCCCCTGGCATAAGTTTCATCTTCTTTGTTCAATTTTGTATACAATTTGTTTGTATACTTATCACCTTGTTCAATAAAGTTTTGAAGAAAAAAAACACAGATAGCACGTTTCCTGTTGTTTGGACACAAGATGCCGATGGTTAACAGCAGTAAAAAGCCTGAACCTCTTGTACACGCAGACCCAACAAAACTACGTCATCGTACAACTGCCCTCACGCAGCATGTCAGAGCAGGAAGCATCACAACTTATTTAGGCTAAAGCCAATGTGAACAGCTGTTCACTTTGTAAATAAAAGCTGTTAAAATAACAGCTGTTCACATTGTAAATAAAACCCAAATATATTCCCTGTCTTTCACGCTACTCCAGTGCCAATGAGAAACATCACTGGAAGTTAGTTTGGGGGTTTAGTTTACAATATGAGCGTGGAATTAACCATTTTGCCAGTTGTGTTTTCACTAGTTAATTTAACTTAGTTTAGTTTTTAACATCTTTGGTGTGTTCTTGCTGTGTTGAAATTCTAATTCCATCTTTTAGTTCTTTTTAAAACACAGAAATATTTACCTAACCTGCAACGTTTTGTTTGCGGCTGCAAACTTTGTCAGGCTGATGCTCAAATACAGCAGTGTTTTAAAAAGAACTAAAAGATGGAATTAGTGTAGTTTTTCTTTGTTCCTTTCAGACCAATCTCTGGTTAAAATGTATGATTTCTTATTTATTCTATAATTTTTATCTGCAGCTGAACTCAGACTAACAAACAATTTCAACACACTAAATAAAAGACAATAAAATACACAGTGATGGTTTTTATGTTATCAGCAGAAATTTGTTTTTATTTCCCCTCTAGCAGCTCAGATTATCCTTTAAACTGTCAGCATATTTAATTCAGGCCAGTTTCATCCTCCTTTTATTACTGAAATAATCATTTTTATCAAACCCTGTTGGAGCAGCTGATTCTCTTCAGCTGATTTCCAGTTAATAAGAAATTACCTGAGTTTCAGGTTATGTTCAGGGACCATTCATATGTGTGTGTGTGTGTATGTGTGTGTGCGTGCGCGTGCGTGTGCATGCGTGTGTGTGTCAATGCGTGTGTGTGCATGTGTGTGTGCATGTGTTTGTGTGCATGTCTGTGTGTGTGTGTGCGTGGGCATGCATGTGTGTGTGCTTGTGTGTGTGTGTGCATGCGTGTGTGTGCATGTGTTTGTGTACATGTATGTGTGTGTGTGCGTGTGTGGCTGACGTGGGTTCGACTACAATAAGAGCTTGTGTATCTGCTGCAGGGGGCAGAGGTCAGGTCAAACCAACCTGAGAGAGCAAGCCTGGGAAAACCATGGGAGCAAGAGAGGGAGGAGAGGAGGTAACCATGACGACAGCACAACCTGAACATCATAAACAGTTACAAACCTTTGTATGAGAGGACAGAAAGTTATTAAATATGCACACACTCACGTAGGCTCCAGGCCGGTTTTGTGCGTGAGCAGCTTCGTGAACTTTCAGCTCGTCTCTCCGGTGGGTTTAAGATTCCTGGGAGTTTCTGCAGGTCTGAGTGTTGACGTGTCTCAGGATTGGAGTTTCAAGTCTCTCCGACACGTCTCCACCTCCACCCGATAAAGTTAAGCGCTCCTTCAGGAACTTCAGACATGTTTTAGTTTTGTGTTGACGTTCCATACTTTCCCATCCAAACCTCTTCATGCAAACCTGTTTGATGCTTTTCGTTCCACTTAAACGTCTGAAAATTAAACCAAAGTAAACGACTCCAAAGCTTCGCTGAAGGTAAAACCAGGTCAACGATCAGCTGAACGTTTGTTTATCGTGTAAACTACAACAAATACAGACTTGAGTCAATCCTGGTTTCATCCTGCTGACATTCCAGACTCCAGGTTCTTTCTGGATCATCTCAGGATTTAGATGATCAGCACGGTTAAACCTAACCTTCATTCTAGGGGTGGAAGAAAGGTCAGAGGTCAAGTAGGCATAGACATGGGTCATCAGTTTGATAGGGTCCATGTTTACTCTGGAAGTCAAGTCAGGATCTCAGGAACGTTTAGGACTTGTGCTGGTGGGAGAGGAAGGAAAGGTTGGTAGTATGATGCTGCTGCAGGACGTGTTGAAGGTTTCCTTAATCCCAACAAGTTATGATGAGCAGAAACAAACATGTCCGACCTCTGACCCCACACTTGGTCATCTGTTCCTAACTTCATCAGAACGAGACGAGGCCGAAGTTGTGATGTGAAATCAGACACAGCTGATGTTCTGCTGCTCAGCAGGAGGAGGAAGACACTCAGAGCACATTTTCAAAATAAAACTAAAAACAAAACATTTAATTATCTCAGAAACGTCTATAAAAATACTAAAACCCACAAAACGTCTAGAAGCTCCAGGACAAAGGTGTGTGTGTGGTAGGACGTTGGAGGTTCCGTACGATCGACGGGAGGTGACTGGGTTAGTCGCTGGAGGATGTTTCTACCCGAGCACCAGAGCATCACCTGGTTGCTTTGAGAACAACGGACCACCAGGTCCAGGCTGATCTGTGTTTTCTTTAACTCTGGACATTAGGGGAAAGAACAGCAAAGGTTAAAGGTCAAACCAACCTGCCAATAACTAAATATGTGGGAAACAAATCGTGGACTTCCTGTCATCAGCTGATCTGAGCGCAGAGACAACGAAGAGCTGGGCCAATGAGAGGCTGCTGACAAGGTTATCACAGCTTATCAGCTGTGTGTGTGTGTGTGCATGTGTGTGTGTGTGAGAACATCATAACTGCTGCATTAAACTCTTGTATTGCTGAAATTAGCAGGCGTGAAAAGACAGATGCTTCTGTATGTCTCTGGCTTCTGTCTCACGATGATTGAGTTTCAGAGAGCAGCCAGGATCTGTGGGAAAGTCTCTCTCTCTCTCTCTCTCTCACACACACACACGCACACACACACACACAAAGACTTGGTGTGTGTGTGTGTGTGTGTGTGCATGCATGTGTATGTGGTTCCCAGGCTCTGTGGGAATACTGCAGGAGGAGGAGGAACCAGTCCAGCCTGCAGCCGGCTCAACGGCACCTGCCTCCAGAAGACACACCTCTGGATGAACTCCGGATGCAGACTGGAAATCTTTTTCCAGCTGGGACTTTCCTTTTCCTGCAGGATTTCGGATCGTCAGGCTGCTGGAATCAAACTTTTAAATATTGGGTAAATTTTCCAGAAGTGGATCTCTGAGGTGGGATTGTGTCCAGAGAGGGCGGACACGTCCCCGTCCTCTCACCATGAAGCGTCAGTGTGAGGACAGCCTCGAGGAGCTTTACTCAGGGTACCTTCTCTCACTTCTGCTACTAAAGACTTCAGCCTAGTAATAAAATATTTAATAAACATGTTCTGCATCAATGACAACTAAATCTCAGATAAACTTTAGTCTCTAAACGCTTTTATAAAAATTCATCTTAGTTTCTGAATGAAGACCAAATCTGGACCTGATCCTGTTTCAACTCTTTTATAATCAGATTTACTAAAAACATTAAACACATTTTATTTGGTCTTTTATTAGATCTGATTAACGTCTGTTGCTTCATTAGCCTTCGAGCACCGACACGTCTGCAGAGGAAATCAGTGAAACTAACAGGAGTAACCTGTAGTCTGGAGTAATCAGATTACTAATGTGCTGATGAAGCTCATATTTCATGATGAAGATGGTGAGGGTCAGTCCGCTCAACTGATTTATTCTGCAGAAGAACGAAGGCCTCGCTGATCCGCTCTCCGACTCCGACCGCTCCGGCGACGACAAGGAGAAAACGTAGAGGGGTACGTCTGTGACTGGTAACTGTTAACTGGAGGTAACTGGAGGATCAGAGTCGGCTCTTCTGTTTCAGATCATCGAGAAACGACGGCGAGATCGGATCAACAGCAGTCTGTCAGAGTTACGCCGACTCATCCCGACAGCTTTGGAGAAGCAGGTGAACTCGGATCTGTTTCAAACGTTTTCCTGCTCAATGTTTAAACATCTGAAAAAGTTTGACGTTGTGAGCTTTACCATTAAAAACTAGTCAAAACACTTTTAAATTAAATGGCCTGGATCTGATATAGCGCCTTCTAGAGTCCTGGAACCCCCCAAGGCGCTTTACAACACAATCAGTAATTCACCCATTCACACCCTTGTGGGGATGAGCTACAATGTAGCCACAGCTGTCCTGGGGCGCACTGACAGAGGCGAGGCTGCCGCACACCAGCACCGCCGGTCCCTCTGACCACCACCAGCAGGTGAGGGGGGTTAAGTGCCTTGCCCAAGGACACAATGACAGCAACAGACTGAACGGGGTTCGAACCTGCAACCTTCTGATTACGGAGCAAGCTCTTTACTCCTGTGCCACCGTCGCCCCAAATCAAAATCTGATGGGATGTTTGGGATTTTCTCTGCTTTTAATTGAGATTTTATCCTTTGTTTTAGCTCCTTGTAATGGGTGTGTTTTGTTTTAGCCTGTGCAGCACTTTGGGCAGCTCCCATGCTGCATTTTAAATGTGCTATATAAATAAACTATGCTATGCTATGCTATGCTATGCTATTTATGTGACTTTTCTCCATTCTTTAAAGGTGTGGAACTATAAAACCTTGTTTTAATGACTATCTCTGATTCTAACGGGTCACTCTGAGAGTCTCCTACACCCATCTACTGCATTATCCTCTGATCTAGTGATGTGTCGGTCACGAACGAACCGGCTCTAAGAGCCGGCTCTTTGAAGTGATCGACGGGAGCCGGCCCGTCATTGGGAACCGTCCCCTCCCCTACCCCCTCCCCCTTTGCTTTGGTGAAAGCCACAGGCGATTGGTCAGCATGTGTAACTGCGTGTCCAGACTGTCCACACACAGCAGTAGGGGCGGGGAAGAGGGAGGATAAGACTCAGACACACAGCAGAGCACATGCGGGCGGAGGGAGACGAGAGGGAATGAGGAAGAGGAAAAAGGCGAGAGAGAGAGTGTGACGAAGACGGTGAGAAAATGAGCGCCAGCAGTCGGAAAGTGGAGATTTCTGAAAGCGTTCAGTTATTAAATCCATAGAAATGATAAATATTTGATATATAGCATTTTTTTACATTAGTAAATCATTTTACATATAGTTTTGCATTATTTTGTTTATAAATGTACTCTACGCAACAGAAAATATGAGGAGCCACTTGGGAGCCGAAAGAGCCGGCTCTTTTTGGTGAGCTGAGCCAAAAGAACCGGCTCTCTGAAAAGAGCCGCAATTCCCATCACTACTCTGATCTAGTAGAAGCTAGCTGTTAGCATTAGCACCACACAGAACTCCTCCAGGCTTGTGTTATTGGTGGATATAAAACATCAACGCTGCAGAGCAGTCAGTCAGTGATAGAGTTGTGTTGCTGTTAGCCAATCAGAGGAGAGATGTCCACATATCAGGAAGTGAGACTCCAGATCCGGCCTCTGAAGCTCCTTTCTCCTCCAGCTGACGTCTGTTGCTGAAACAGGCGCACCCGAGCTCCCCCCATCTCAGTGACTCACCTGTTCATCGACCTCCTGACCCCAGATCAGAAACAAACCAAACAAATCCAGTCCACTCCATTAGCTTTTATTCACCAGGTTTTATGGAAAACCTTTCAGCACCACTAGACTTTAGGAATTCATGTAAAAGTCAACGTTGGATAAAATGAAAATATCCAAACAGCTTAATTAATGCAAACAGGCTCCAGGAAATAATACGAGGTTCTGACCCATCTCCTGCTGCTTTCTTCAGGGCTCAGCTAAACTGGAGAAGGCTGAGATCCTCCAGATGACTGTGGACCACCTGAAGATGCTGCAGGCAACTGGAGGGAAAGGTAACCATGGAAACGGAGCACACACTAACAGTTTCCTCCTTAGACCGTCCCGAGCTGGAACTGGCTCCAGAACCAGCTGGTCCAGCCTCACTTTGTAAAGTTCCTGCTTCTGTCAGGAATTAAAAGGCATTCCCAGAATAAAGACATGTCCGGATAAAAAGTTCTGTTTCCGTCTCGTCCAACTTGAATGGGTTCTGAAGCAGCCAGCTGAGGCTCGGTCCGGTTTCTAACGGTGGTTCTGGGTCACCGGTGACCTCTCAGAACTTCTGAACTAAAGAGCTTATGACCTGTTCATCTGCAGGCCCGGTTCCTCTTGAGGGTGTGAGATGTTCAGAGTAGTGGGTGTCAGGAGCTTCAGACAGCTGATCTCAGTGGTTTGACGCGTCCCTCCTGTCTGCAGGTCCCCTGGACGTCCAGGTCTTGGCGTTGGACTTCCAGTCTCTGGGCTTCGGGGAGTGTGTGACTGAGGTGTCTCGCTACCTGAGCTCCATGGAGGCCCAGGACTACTCAGATCCTCTTTACTCCCGCCTCCTCTCCCACCTCACCTCCTGTGCCTCATGGCATGAGACTGCCTCCCACCAGCAGCCTCACCCTTTTCACACCCACCACTGGGCAGCGCTGTATCCTCTGCCGTACGGACTTGTGGTCCCTCTGGACTGTGGGAGACAAGGTGGAGCACCCCAGAGGCTGGTGGAGCTAATGCAGCACAACGGGACCTTCTCCTCCCCCCTTCTCCCTCTCTCTCTCAGCAGCCTTTCCCATAGCTCTCCACAGAGGCTTCCTTCCCCAGCCCTCATCGCCTCCTTCTCACAGCCCATCCCCAGCAGCAGTAAGGCGTTCCTGCCGTGGGGCTCCGAGGTTGGAGCCTTGTGACCCACTCCGATGTCCACTCCACATCCATCAGAAGGTTCCTCCAGCAGGAGCTGGTTCTGGAGGCCAAACCCAGACCCACACACACACACACGCACAGGTGATGCTGAAGCTGGAGAACCAGATCTTATCTGAACTCTGGACCACTAAGAAGAACTTTGGGTCGGGTTGCTCCTGATTTTAGCAACTCGATGGGAGAAGGTCTGAGTGATGCTGAAGGACCGATCCTGGTCCAGAGGGACACCAGGGCTCCTAACATCAGACCTGGAGGACACGTCCATGTTTGTTCCTGAGGAGCTCAGATGGATCCTGGCCGTCTGAAGAACCTTTAAAACCTTCAGACTTTGTTTCCAAGTGATTTTTGTAAAATTCCAACAGATATCAGAAACTTAAGAGTTTCTGGAGAAAATGTGATGAAATAAAGTGGTTTTGATGGAATAAAAGCATTTTATTTACTTTTTCATTTATTTTGTGCATCTGGGTTCTGGTGATGAATGGTTCTGATGTTCTCAGATATTAAATGAAACCACAAAATATCAACCAGATTATTTTAATCCTGAAAAATTAATCCAAAAACCAAAAAAAATCCAACCTTTAAAAGCTGAGAAAAGAAAAGTTCAGAGCTCCTCAGGAGGTTCAGGAATCACCTTCGAGACGCCTTGAGGGACTCCAGCAGGAGGACCACCAGGCGTCTCTTCAGAGACAGAAGCTTGCTGCTGTAGTTCTTCTGCAGGACGTCAGTCAGCTTCCCGCGGAGCATCCGCAGGCTCGGGAGGGACCGGCAGTCTGGAATGTTCAGCAGGGTGTGGAAGAACTCCAGCCACAGCTCGGCGTGGGGGTTCCTGTGAGGACAGACCGGAGCTGGTTAGAGGGACGGGACACAGTGAGGGGCGGGCTGGGCCAGAACTTCTGGACCCACCTTCTGAAATTTGCGTTTGTCCTCCACACTCCGTCCTGGTTGGACACCTGCATGTAGGTCCCGAACAGCAGACAGAACACGGTTCCGGCGATCCCAAAGTAATCCGTCTGAAAGCAGAAGGATGAAACGGAACGTTCCAGATCACCGCAGGTAGGCTCAGCAGGTCCTCACGTCACTGCTGATGTCACTCATCAGCAGGACTGAAGTGGTTTATTGGAATGAAGCTCCGCCCACGCCTGCTTCGATAAAACACGCGCAGCGGTGTCTAGGGCAAGTCAGCCGTTACGCTGGCCTCGGTAGTCCGGCGGTTTGACCGCCCTCCTCTCATCTCGCTCGGCCCCAACCTGGCGCGGTTCGAGTCGCCATGTCGGCAGCTGAAGCAGACTCCATGTTCTTAGTTTTCTGCTTTACTGATGATTTTCTGATAAATACTGTCTGAATTGGTCATTTCGCAGCAGCGATCAGCTGCTGTAGTCTGCTCACACGGCTAAAGAACACACAAGTCCTCGTAGCGAGTGTAGCTACAGGTCACTGCTGAGGCCGGGACTCAGACCGGTGCAAAGCATCATGTCAGTCAGCCTCTCCAACCACCAAGTCTGTTACACAACAGCAGGTCCTGACCTGGCCAGCATCGTTGTGGACCCAACTCGCGGTTTTGTCCCTGACGCAGAAGGGATTAGTCACAATCTTCCCTCCGGTACCGATAGAGGTCTCATCTGTGACATGAAGGCCACGTTCTCACCTGCAGCATAACACCAACCGCTGTGTCCACGACTAGGAGACAGTGGGCGTTAGTGACCTGCTTCCAGGTCAGAGACCTGATCACAGCCCGTTTGCGGGCAGGAACTTACATTTGAAGAAGTGAGGCTGACAGGAAAATGCAGGGTTTGAGGCCTCCGTCATGAGGAAATGACATCACACTTTCATGATATGGCCCTTTAACTTTGGAGCAGAACCGGGTCAGTTTCAGTACCTGATAGCTCCATGGTTTCCCACTCAGCATCTCGGTACACTGGAACCCAGATGTGAGACAGGTGGCGGTGAAGGCGGTTCCGTCCGGGAACATCTGCAGGTCGATGCTCTGTCCCAGGTCGATGAGGACCAGACCGTGGTCCGTGCTCTCAGGGTCAAAACACTCGTTCTCCAGGAACCTGAAACAAAACCGACCTCGGATCAGGACCCGGCTGCAGAAGGCTGTGACCTTTGACCTAAACGCTGGCGTGCCTCCTTCTGTTTTCAGTTGGGATGCAAACATGTCCCACTTCCTTACGTCTGCTTTTATTTTGAAGGAATGTGCAGTACCTCTGACTGAGCATGAAGTTGTCGGGTTTGATGTCGGCGTGGACCACGTGCACGGCGTGCAGCTGCTCCACCGTGTGCAAGATGCAGACGGCGAAGTAGAGGACGAGCGGCTGCGGGACCACCCGTTCACTCAGGGTTCTGTAGATGTTCACCATGTTCTGCAAGTCAAGTTGCATCCGGTCAGAACCAGCGAAGGTCTGATGGACCGGACCCTCAGAAGGAAACAGAAACCCAAAACAGTTCTGGTTCTGAGGGCCGATCGGAGCGGGAATTGTGTGTGTGAGGTTGTGGAACGGACCAGCAGCGTTCCGAGGTTGTGAAGCTCTCCCAGGAGCACGCTCCCGTTGCGGAACAGGTGAGCCGAGTGGATGCTGCTGAACAGGTGACGGTGGGCGGGCTGCAGCCGGGCATCCAGACAGGTGTTGATGTAGAACTCCCAGGGATTGGCTGGTTTCTGGACCTGCAGACACGAGTGCACAACTGGGTTCTCACCAGCATCTGTAGGAGGTTCTGGACCATCATCTGCAGACGGCTTCCTGTGATCTTACCTTCAGGATCATCTTTTCGGAGGTCACTGGGTCGGTGGCCTGGTAGACCGTCGCAAAGGCGCCTTCTCCGAGAACGCTGTCGACTCTGAGGGACGCCGTTCCTGTTGGAGACACGCGACTGGATCGGGTTTATGTAAACAGCTGATTTTGTTAATCTCCTAAACTATGGTGGAAGTATCAGATTAACAGCTGTTTGTGAGGGAGCAGAGCAACAGCGCCACCTGCTGCTCACACCTGATCATGACAGGCGATGAAACAACTTCCTGAACTCACCTGATCAAAACGACACAAAATAAAATAAAACAAAACAAAACAAAACAAAATAAAAATAATTTTAAATAAAATAAAATAAAACCAAACTCAGATGAGCCTCTGGATCTGGAGCAGCAGAGCCTGCGAGAACCCGGTAGAACCAACAGCTCCTTACCCACGCTGATGCTGGTCTTCGGGACGATGACGGGGACCGGACACTCCCAGCTGGAGCAGCGGGGGTGAGCGCTGAGGGGCGGGGTCAGGCTGCTCAGCAGATCACAGATCAGTTTGTCATCCCAGGGATTGGGCACCAGTTGGGACTCGGAGCTCGTCCCCCGATCTGGACTCATCATGGGTTCATCCGAATATCCGATCAGCTGTGGGCTCATGGGCACGTCGGCACCAAGCTGCAGCGGTTCTGGACTCATGGGAACATCCAGGACCTCCTCCTTGGCTCGTCTGGGGCGGTGAGGACTCAGAAACACATCCAGGTCTGGCTCGGTGGGGGCCTCAGGACTTCTGACGCGGAACCAGTCTGGTTTGGGAGCAGACTCGGGACTCATGGGAACATCACACACCAGGTTCTGGACCGGTTCCAGTCCAGCAGGCTGATTTGAATCTTCTAGGATCTTAAATTTGTCCCTTTTGGATGTGACTGAGCTGAGAGAGGTGGGCTGGGGAGGCTGCTCCGGGCTGGTGTACACCTCCCACCCGGGTCCAGCTGATCTGGACGAGTCGGTCTGGTCCCTGAAGGACAGCACGGCAGGCGAAGGAGGCAGCACCGTGGTGACGGAGGCGAGCCCGTCGCCCACCATGGTGTCCTGTCTCACCGACAGAGGCAGCAGCTGGCTGGGCCCCCCCCCCGAACCCTGATCATCACTGGGACTCTGCTCCATGATGGGGCTGAGGGAGGCAACATACAGACGGGTGAGGTCAAAGGTCACAACAGGTAGGATCTAATACGGGAGCAACTGATTGGTTACCTGAGCTTTTTAGTCTGTCGTCTCATGACAGCGTCGTCATCGGCGTCCGCGGCGGTGTCTGGAATGAAAAATGCATCAGTGCTGTCATCTACTGGGGGGGGGGCAGCAGCGCCGGCCCAGGTACCTTGGTTCTGGGAGAGGCTGGTACAGAGGGGGGTTTTGTAAGTGAACGGCGTGGAGACCAACGGGGCCAGCATGGCGAAGTCTGTGGTGCTGTTGGGGCAGGCAGCCAGCGAGTGGACTGGGTTGTAACGGGCCCCCCACATGGTGCTTTCATCCAGAATCAGGTCCGAGGGCGTGTCCTGATCCACCAGAACCAGACAACATCCATGACTCATCAACCGACAGAAGCCCCTCACCAGCAGAAGCGTTACTCACGTTGGGTTTGCTCGCCCTCGGCGCGCTGTCTGCCAGCGTTCTGATGGGTTTGGCCCGGTCCGCTGGAGCTGCAGCACTGCACACAACACCAGAACATCTACAGGTTTCCCTCCAACCAGAACCAGAACATCTGGTTGTAGCCGTGCTCACCTGCAATTTTTGTTGTCGACTTTGTCGTCGTCCTGGAAGATCGTGAAGGGGGGGTCGGTGCTGGAGGGGGGGTGGGGTAAAGAGCAGTCACTTCCTGTTGGGGGCGGGGCATACACAGCATTAATGCTTAGCTATGATCTAAAGCATGCAGGATGAGATTTGGGTCAGGCTTACGGCTTGTTCCTGCACCAGGGTCCGGCCGGGCCGAGCTGCTGGCGGACTCTTCCAGAAACGGCGGGGCCTGGAACATGTCCATGATCACGCCTGTAGCAACACCCACAGGTGAGAAGACCACGGTTATCACCCAACCTGTTCAGGACACGCCATATAAACGGGTTACGTCTCCTCAGGAGGACGGAGAGGTGCTCACCCAGGGCCTCTCGCGTGTGAACGGTGGGCGACGGCAGCACCCGGGAGGGCGTGGCCTGAACGAACCCCAGCGACGTGTTGGGCGTGACATGAGACACGTTAGCCCCTCCTCCCTGTGAGACTGAGAAGACAAAAAGGTCAGAGGACGCCCCCACAAGGAGAGGCCACAGCACCAACAGCAGCTGGACTCACCATCTAGCTTCTCCTCAGGCTCAGGAACCGAACCTCCATCCCTGAGGAGAAACAACAAACAGGTCAGAAAGCTGGAGCCCAACCCGGTCCGTTCCTCGGTTCTCCTGGTACTCACAGACGTGTGCTGCTGGGCCCGGCTGGTCCAGAGTCAGAGCTGCAGAGCTGGACTGGAGCACCCAGGTGAAGATGTGCAGCTCGGAGGATATCTGGGTTTACAGACTCAGGAAGCATGGAGGACTGGACCACCAGTTCTGGTTCTTCTCCCACGTCAGGCAGCTCGAAGGGACTCTGGGATTCCTCTGAGCTTGGACCGACGCTGTGCAGGTGAGGAGGATGAGGGACGGAGGTCTGGTAGGCGTGAAGTCTCAGACCCAGAGAACGACGGCTGCTCAGATGGTTGGAGGGTGGAGGACGTGTGAAAACCATCTGAGGAGGGTCTGGGTCGGTCCGAGCTGCAGGCAGCTGCAGCAGAAACATGTTTAGGACCCGGCGACGAGCTGCCGCTCTGCAGACGCTCACGTCTCACCTGCTGAGAAGAAGTCTGGTGGCGAAAACTTGCACACGCTTCCAGGCCCTGGCGAAGTTCCTCCAGCTGAATCTTCACCCTCTGGATTTTGTCCTCCCGCTCCTTCAGATCCCGCTCCACTGAGCAGAAACAGAACCATCAGGAACCTGTGTGTGTGTGTGTGTGTGTTTACAGATCATGGGCCGGTCCCCGTCTGACTCACTGATCTCTCTCTTCTCCCTGTCCTGCCTCTCCCGGAGCTTACAGAAGTGCCATTCTGCTCGGACCTCCTCAAAGCAGAGCTCGGAGTCGGAGCCCTCCGACACCAGCACCTCCTTCATGTACTCGGAAACGGTCGGAGGTCTGGGGCCGCTGGGAACCGGGAACTCCGACCGTGAAACACTGTGAATCAGTCAGACGACGTCATGAGTTTTCAGTCGTAATAAAACATTCTGGCTTTCAGGTCAGGAAACCATCAGAGTGCTGTAGACTCCATCAGCACCAGTTCTACAGAAATATTCTCCAGCACGAACGACAGAACCAGGTCCGTTTCTAACAGCTGGTGGGCTGACAGGTCCTGCTAATCTCTGATCTATAAACACAACCTGCTATGGTTTGGTTCCCACCATCAGTTGCCATGGTGATAGTGAAAACATTGGGACCAGCAGGTCTGACTCACAAGGTGATGGTCCTGTTTGCAGGCATGGGAGGACGAGCGTCCAAGTCCTGCAGAAACAAAGTCCCAGTGAATCTGGAGATCAGGGAGCCATCAGGGAAGCGTGTGACCCAACAGGGGCTCACCTTGCTGTGGGTCACGGGGTCAGAGGACATCTGATTGTTTGACTGGAAACTCTGCGAAGGTGTTCGACTTCCTGCTTGATAAAATATCAAAGTAGAGTTAGACTGAAGCTTTTACAGGTGAAACAGGACAACTAGAAGTTCATTCATGTCCGTAGTCCAGCTCAGACCGAGAGACCCTCTAAAGGCTCAGGAACCCTCTGCAGGTGTTCTGGACTCAACAGCTGATCAGAGTGGGATCCTTGGAGTCTGGAATATTGTAAATGTGGGGTTTTCACCAGTTGTGAGCTATAATCATCACAGCTGGAGCAGATAAAAGGCTGAAACATCTGGATTAGCTTGGAACCAGTCAGTCTCACCTTAGTCTCACCTTTGGGCTGGATTAGTGACATAAATGATTCTAGTTTCTACCGTGTCACCTGTGATGACCTGAAACACGAAGGTGAGTGTGATCTTACCCAACGCCTGCTGCTGGGTTCTGGTTCTGCTCTCAAACTGCCTGCAGGTCAGAGATTTTATAGCAGACCTTAAAACGCCTCTGATGTCAACCCCACCCACCCACCCACCAACCCACACACAGCAGACAACATGTGAGCGTCCAGGTGTTGTATTACCTGTATTCATGGAGCACTGCGTTGGGGGGCTGGGCCTGGTTCTCCATAGCTCTCTGATAAACAGCATCAGCCTGAACGATCATCCCTCTCTGCTCCAGCTGCTGAGCCCAGGCCAGGTAGAGCGCCGCCGTCCTGGTGCCGATGCCCTTACTAAACAACTGACGGTACACCTCCATGGGGTCTGGGTAGAAACTCGCCTGGAGGACAGGCAACAGAGCTAAAACGGACCACCTGGAGTCATGTGACTGATGGGGGAGAGTCAGACTTACACATTTGATGCAGTAATTAATGTATCTAACGTCGTTAGCATATCGATCCACGTTCAAAAATGTCTGGACCAGAGAGTCGTACACCAGCGACATCTTGCTGCCAGAAGACCCGCTCTGCTCCAGAGACGCCACAAACCTGCAGAAGACTCAGTTACGTCAAACGTCCCAGCAGGGGTAGAGACACAGAGTCGTGCTTTTCACCAGTAGTCATGGAAAGCTGGTGCCTGACTGAGTTCCCACCAGCTACAGTTACAGAGCAGACTCCTAACGTCAACTCATCACAGAGGCGGGGGACACCCTGGACAGGCCTCCAGTCCATCACAGGGACACACGGAGACAAAAAACACTCACACCTAGAGACTATTTAATGAGGCAACAGTGGCAGAAAATCTAAGTCCCCGCTCAGTAAACAGAGGGTTGAAGGTTCACATCCTACTCTGTTGTTGTGTCCACGGGCAAGGCACCTTATC
Source organism: Nothobranchius furzeri (assembly GCF_043380555.1). Taxonomy (NCBI): domain Eukaryota; kingdom Metazoa; phylum Chordata; class Actinopteri; order Cyprinodontiformes; family Nothobranchiidae; genus Nothobranchius; species Nothobranchius furzeri. Next base: position 17,219,057 of record NC_091742.1, read on the forward strand.
CCCCCACCTGCTGGTGGCAGTTGGAGGAACTGGTGGCTTCTGTCCCAGGACAGCTGTGGCAACAATGTAGCTCATCACCACCAGTGAATGACTTGTGTTGTAAAGCGCCTTGGGGGGTTCTAGCACTCTAGCAGCTGCTATATAAATGCAGACGTCCAACGCGACTCACCTGTCCCACGGATCCAGGAGGTCGTCTCCTTCGTATGAGGACAAGCCGTCTTTAAAACGCCTGAAGATGTAAACATGGGAACAAAGACACGTAGCACCATTAAAACAGCGACCCAAACCCTAGCAGGATGCTAGCTCCCGTTAGCTTTGCTGCGGTCACAACGCTTACTGGAAAGAAGAGGCGACGTCCATTTCAGATGACTTTGAAATGCAAGATAGAATCCGGAACCGTTAGTTCTTTAATAATCTATCGATTAATCCAGACTACATGCTAAACCCGAGAGAAGAGTTACATCTTCTCTTCAGAACGGCTGCTGTTATTCAAGTTACTTTTCAAATGTCGCGCTCAACCAATAGCGGACGCACCACACAAGCCACGCCCCATCATGTGACATTGTTCTAAAACCTTCTAAAATCTAAAAATTCTGGACAGGAAGAATGCTCTGACGTGTATGGACCAGACAATCACATTCCATAACTATCTTATCCAAGGATTTTGTACTTCTGTCAATTTGTATTCTAACTCGCTTTGTTCCTTGTAATAATATTGAAAATAATAAAAAAATAAGAAAAAAAAAGTTTATCTGACAGTTTGCTTGTTAATGGCTTGTAAAATATCATTGTATTATACTGTGAACAATAATTTTCACGGAATCATGACAAACACGGTCTTTTCCATAAATAAATCACGACAAACACTGTATATTTTTGCTAATAATTATACTACAGTTCAGTTTTTTTGAGTATTATCAGCTATTTAAACTAAAGCGTGTTACTAATGTTGTTGTTAGCCTCAAGGGCAACATGCCGATTATCACTTGTAAATCACTTACATAAACATAACTATACTGTCGTAACACGCTGCGGTAGGATTAGACATCGGGATAAGACGAGGAAGCAGCAATAAAACATTCTTTTTCCTTTTTTTAAACATTCTTTTTATTAACATATTGCCGATGCATACAAAGCCCCCACAATGCGGCTCAAAAATTGAGGCCAACCTGGAAATACCAAAAATTACAGTTCCACCCTCATCTGCTGGGGGCTGGTGTCAGAAGCGAGCAAATCCTCATTGACTCCCATGTTAAAAATACCAATTTCACAGCAGAAATAAATATGTTTACAGCCTGGTACCAAAACATGTTTTTTGTTTAAATGATCTAGTTTACACTCATGACAACTCTGAGGGGGGTGAATTTTGTTCTCACTCTTCTGTTTAAGTGTATTAAAAGCCTAAAATTCTGTATAATTAATAAGCATCAGACCCACGTGACCACAGAGCTAGCTCCGTGGAAAGGCCTCAGTAGAGCCTCGGCCTGGCTTGGAAACTGTTCTGGGATTTTGAGTCTCTGTGTTTGTTTATTCTTTTTTGGATATTTTTTGTGCAATTGTTGGACAAAGAGACTTGCTGTGGCATTAATTGCACTAATAGAGCATCCAAGGAGTCTCCACTTCATTTTTTTCGGTAAGTAAAATTATATTTATGTATTTTAGGTCACTGCCAAGCTGAGCTTAGATTTTAACATGTACTGTTTAACCATGAAATTTAAATGTAATAGGGTAAAACCCAGTGCATTTAACATAATGCTGCACTTTAGAAAATGGGTTGAAATATAACATGTTGGTGGAGCTGGGTTCTGACTATCGGCTTGTGGAGCTCTCGGGAGACTGATGTTTTCCACCCGTTCTCCCCTCCCCGCAGCTCGGCGCATCTCTGTCTGATCGCGGCTTCTGTCTGCTGCGCGGGCTGCCAGCCGGCTTGTGGTTCTCCCCTCCCCACAGCTCGGTGCATCTCTGTCTGTTTGCGGCTTCTGTCTGATCGCGGCTTCTGTCTGCTGCGCGAGCTGCCGGCTTTCAGCAGCTCTCGGGAGACCTCTGTGTTCCACCCGGTTTTTCCCAGCGGTCAGCCCAGCGTATCTCTGACTCAGAAGCTCTGGTGTTTTGCACAGTTAACTCCAGTTGTAGCTAGGTTGCTACCTCCGTTAGCTTAGCTCCCACCTCCGCATTAGCTTTGGGTTAGCTTGTAGCTAGTTCGACCGGGTGTCGTCAGTTGATCCCAGCCTTACAGCCACACCCTCAGCTCCACCTCTCTTCCCTTTTGTGGAATTGTCTGGGCTTGACGGAACCTGTAACATGGTCAAAATGGCGGTGGTGGCCACCTCCCATTTAGCCTCAAAAACGTGTTATTGGAGTCTATGGAAACCCATTGTCCAATATTTATATGTCGATGGTTCAAGCTCATTTCTCCGTCTTAATTTGTTTGTAGCAGGTGATCGCAGAATTGAGCTGTGCATGAAGTTAGGCGGGGCTATTCAAGTTCAGGCCTCGACCGGTATCCAGCACGTTTTAGTGGTTTCTCTTGTCCAACACACTAGATTCAGTGGTTGAGTCACCTGTGCAGCAGCTCATCAGGCTCTGCAGAAGCCTGTTAATCATCTGCTGAGTGAAATCAGGTGTCTTGAAGCAGGTTAAAACTAAAACGTGCTGGATACCGGCCCTCGAGGCCTGGAATTGAATAGCCCTGGGAGGGTTAACACTGCACAAGGTACTCCTTGTCAGCTCTCTGCCCGTGCGGCTGTGTCAGCTGTATGAAGGCTGATCCAATCCAGCAGCGCAATGACTAACAAATCCTCGCCTCTGCTTGGGGAGGGTTGTGTTGATCCAGGGGGACCATGTCAGTTTTGTTTTGCAGTGTGGCTGCCTGCGCCGGTTGGCTTAAGAGCCGCTTCGTCATCCTGCTTTGCCTGCAGCACTCCACCGAGATCAGCTGAGTGTCTGACGTCGTCGGCGGTGCACCGGCCCCTCTGCTGCTCCATCTCGCCGTCCTGCCAGGACCAATTCCATCTCAGGAGCCGGTGGTGTGCCCAGAGGGCTGCATCACTGCTGTTTTGTCTGTACTGATCTGTTAAGTCTACATTGATTTGATTTTAATGAATTGTTGGGCGTTGGACGCTTGGTTGCCGGGGCAACCACCAGAACGCCCACAGGCTTAAAAGGAAGTATACTTTTCGTTTGTCATGTTTTTCTTATGTTTATTATCTGTTGTGTTTTTGTTTTGTTGATTTGTGTAGGTTTAACTTCATTTAGTATTTGTTTGCCCTACTTTGGCCTACTTCTGGTGGTATTGGACTCTGAGCACTTAACTCCTAGCCTGGCAAGCCAGACTAAATAAATGTATTATTTAGTCTGGCAACGCTCCAATGACGGCTCTCGGTTGTGGGGCGGGTTCTACCGTTGTCTTTCAAATGATCTCCGCATTCCACTGGACAATGAATGTGACATACTCTTGTTTCACTCTGTTGCATCATCCCACCCACCAGGCATATAGAGTGCCCTGATTGGCCCACAAAGCGAATAAAGCTCTGTGATTTGTAGAGCACTATGATCGGCCCACCATTATGGACCAATCACAGCTCTTTATGTGTTTGAAACCCCTCTAGAGAGCTGTGATTGGCCAGCCAGAATACTGTTGGGGGCTGCAGAGATTCCAATGGAGCATGCCTAGACCAAACTTTGCAAAGCAAGAATTTGGTCTAGTTCACTAGGCTACTTAACTCCCGTATGTTTTTAGCTTGGATATTTTTAATAATTTGTTTTATTGCAAAGACCATCTGTTCCCAATGTGATTTTTGAACCTACGGGCCTTTATTCAACCCTTCTCTGTGGGGGGTTAACCCAGGGTGGTGGTGTTGCAATCTTTATTTATATCGCCAACTCCTAGCCTGGCAAGCCAGACTAAATAAATGTATTATTTAGTCTGGCCATGCTCCAATGACGGCTCTCGGTTGTGGGGCGGGTTCTACCGTTGTCTTTCAAATGATCTCCGCATTCCACTGGACAATGAATGTGACATACTCTTGTTTCACTCTGTTGCATCATCCCACCCACCAGGCATATAGAGTGCCCTGATTGGCCCACAAAGCGGATAAAGCTCTGTGATTTGTTCACTAAGCAGATAGAGCACTATGATTGGCCCACCATTATGGACCAATCACAGCTCTTTGTGTGTTTGAAACCCCTCTAGAGAGCTGTGATTGGCTAGCCAGAGTCCTGGTAGGAGCTGCTGAGGTTCGGGTTAGGGTTAGGGTTAGGATTAGGGTTAGAGGTTCCAGGGTTAGGGTTAGGGTTAGAATGCCTAGACCATTCTTTGCAAAGCAAGAATTTGGTCTAGTTCACTAGGCTAGCCAACTCCCACTTGCTACAGTAATTAATACAAAATAAGACCAATCTAACAAGCAAACTAAAAGGACAAAAGAGGGGGTATTTAAAAGATTCCTTTTGAAATAAAGGCATCAACATACCCAGTAACTTGGAGTTCTAATAGCTTTCGGACAAGTCATACCTTGTAAAGTAGCAAAATTGATTCTTAACTCAGTCTTATATTTATATTGGGGCTTGTGTTGAACCACTAGGAATATGAAATTTCCCAAATAAAATCAGAATCAGATTAAGAATGAACGAATGTGATTTAAGAAGATATCTCACACGTATATCTCACATCCTTGAACCATCAAGCTCCTCCATATCTGTGTGAACTGGTCCATTACTACAACCCGCCGCGTGCTCTCAGGTCTGAAGATAAGCTCCTCCTAGCGGTTCCCAATGCACGTTTAAAAAGCCGTGGAGAGAGGGCTTTCTCTGTCTGTGCACCCAAGCTGTGGAACACATTACCACTGCTAGTGAGGCTAGCACCAACAGCTAGCATTTTTAAATCACGCCTGAAAACTCACTACTTCAACCTAGCTTATACCACATAATTATGAACCTCACTGACATCTGCTCTGTTTATAAACTGACTCCACAATTATCGACTTCCGTATTATTGAGGTTCTTTGTAAAATGTTTTTTCCTATTTTTACTTCACCCTGTGTCTTATTGATTTTTAGCTGTTATTTTTGGGAATTTTGTTGTATTTCCTTTTTATCTTTTATCTGTGTTTGATATGTTTATATAACGCCTGTTTAATTAACCAACATTTTTAGTGTACAGCGCCTTGTTTGGTTGTAATGCCTTGTGAATGCGCTTTATAAATAAAATTGGATTGGATTGGATGGATGTAATTTAAATCAAGACATAGTGAAAGTTTTCTGTCTCACACCAAAAATTAACAAATACACAGAACAGGTGTGATTAAGAAACTGAATTACAGAACGTACATGAGTCAACCAACTTTTATATTTTGTAAGATATATTCAATGATTTGTGAAATGAACTTAGTTTTGTTGACCATATATTAATCAGCAATAGTCTGACCTTACTTACTTACTTATTGTATTCTCTCAATAGAACTGACATTTAGGAATTGTTTGCGCATGAACTACATTTCTGAAAAATCTATTACATTTTTTGTCCAGAATATGGATTCCATTAAAAGATCTTCTGGTGGTACATTTGGTTCTTGTTTTGTAATCTAATTTAACCAGGTGGAATTGCATCAAAAATTATCAAGTAGTCTTTCACAGCGATTGGAATATAAGTTTTGAGAAACTCAGTAAACAGAAGGCCGTTATTATTCATCAACTGAGAAACCTAATAATAACCTGCAGCAATTTTTCATAGTATATTGATTTACTTTTTATATTTAATGAATTTGTTATTCCAAATCAGGTGCTTGTGTGGGGAAAAATTATTTTTGTGTATAAGAAGCCAACATGACGCCTGCCTATAAAGTTAGATAACTTGATGGGAATTTTAACATCAAAGTCATAATGTAAAAGAAATTCTATAACTCCCACGGTTTTAAAAACAAGGTTAGGTATGAAATACCATAGTTTATATTTTTTATATAGTATTTATCCAATTCAGCTTAAAAGTAGTATTTGCACTATTAAAATCTAACATGTTTATGCCTCCTTGACTATACGAGATATTAAGTGTAGTTCTATTCAAATAGTGAGATTTATTTCTCCATATAAAGGTATTCATGCATTTTATAAAACATTTTGGAACATCTAACATTTTGCTGGGTGTACTAATCGAGACATTCCTTCTGTTTTTGACAGGAGAATTCTGCCTTTAAGAGATAAATCCCTCATGAGCCATAAATCAAATTGGTGCTTTATTTTTGGAATCAAATGCTGAAATTTTGACGTTACCCTCTCAGACTGACTATGACATTTTGTAATACCTAAGTAATTAACTTCTTTAACTGGAATCCCTTCAATTTCTTTTAGGATATCATCCTCTTTAATCATCCTCTTTTCTTTAAGAGGAATCAAGTTGCATTTTTTTTATTTATAGCAAGCCCAGATACTGAAGAAAAAGCGTTTATGCATTCCAACTGTTAGATTGTTAGTAGGTAGATGGACTGTACCAGGGAGGGAGTTAAAGGGTGTCTTCCTGGGGTGTCGGTAAGAACACAGGTTCAGGCTTTATTTCAACTTGACCTCTTTATTCTCAGGTGAAAAGTAGTAGCAACAGCAATGCACAGGGGCACGCAGAACAATGATGCAGGGCTAAGCAATGAGTATTCTACTCTTTCACATTAACAAGGATGTTGGTAGGTGAGTGTGGTTTAGCAGTCATTCACGCACACAAAACTGACTTAACCTGGGAATTAGCTTAGTAAAACTCTCCACTCTGCTGTCTCATGTGCTTCTCCACCTGCTCAGCTTGGTGGTCTCCTCTGCTCTGTCGTCAGCTCTGCTCTGAGAGAGTGAGTGCGCAAGTGTGCCACCTGGTGGCCTTTCCAACACCAACCCTTTAATGACCTGATTCTCGTCTTTCAAAAAAATAGCTGTATCATCAGCTAACTGACAACACTTAACAACCTGCCCCCCGATACTGATCCCTTCAAATGAGTCCTCCTGTAGCTGTAGCATCAACATTTGCATAACTAATGAGAACAAAAAGGGAGCAGCTGGGTCACCTTGTTTAATACCCCGAGATAGGAAATCCCTGACTGGTCCCCCATGGGAGTTTAACAGAACTGCTACAGTCAGTGTTTTAACAGCATTAATAAAGTAACTTCCAAATTTTAAGAATTCCAATACCCATCCATCCATTTTCATCCGCTTATCCGGAGTCGGGTCGCGGGGGCAGTAGCCGTGCGTACACTGTGCAACTTTTTCACTTTTTTGAGCCGATTTTCCACTCGTGCGGGAATCCACGAGATCGGGGCGAGTTTTGCGCTGAGCGTTGTGTAGTGTACAGGGGGTTACGAGAGGCGATTAACACCATGTGACCAGCTACCGATCAGCAATCGTGAGCTCACACGGACTTCTGGTGTGTTTGATATTTTGCTCGTCCCTCGTGAGGGTATCGCACTGTTGAAGTGGCGCTGCGAGCGGCTGCGACCCAAAAAGTATCAGAACCGCTCACAACGCATGCGCAATCATGCATCAATACCGCTCGCACGCTATTTCCCTAATAACACACGTTGTTCGTTTTTATTTCTACACTTTTTTTTACTCACAAAGATGGTCAAGAAAGTGTGTTTGTCGTGTTCATGTCAAATTAAACTGATCACAAAACACAGATTTACTTTCTTTATTTCGTTTTCCTCATCCAACCTCTGAGACCCCCTCTGCCACACCTCCTATCTGGGGGAGATCGGGGCATGGATGAATAAAAAATTTCTGCAGCTGCATGGTGTCACACCCTGTCCTGTCTCCCCATTCTGTTTCGTCCTGTGTCCATGTTAATTGCTCCCACCTGCCTCTCGTCTCCCAGTCACCCAAGGTCCCAGCTCCTCATGTATTTAAACCCTGTTAGTCCATTTTATCTGGTTGGCTCATTGTTTCATTGTCCTGCATGTTCCTGATTAAAATCTATGTTTTAATGTTCCTGTCTGCCTGCCTGCCTCCTTCTTCACCCACGTGTGGATCCTCACCTCCGTTTCACTCTCCAGCACGCCTGACACATGACTCTAAAACAGAAGCCAGTCAAATCTGATCGCCCCACCAACTTCACTCTTCTCCCGTTACATCCGTTTCGTTCCTTGGCAATACGATTACCCTCTTTCCCTCTGTTATTAACCTCGGGGTCAAGTTTGACGCCTACCTTTCCTTTGACAAACATGTCACCTCAATTAGCAAAACCTCTTTTTTTCTTTTTTGTATGAATGTGTGTGTGAATAGGTGAATGACTGATGGTGTTGTAAAGCACCATGGCAGGTTCCAGGACTCTAGAAGGTGCTATATCAATTACAGGCCATTTACCATTTCCATCTCTGTAACATTCCAAACTGCGTCCCTCTCTTTCCCTTTCAGCTGCAGAGAAGCTCGTCCACGCCTTTGCCTCCTGTAGGCTGGACTACTGCAACAGACTTCTGTTGGGGAGCCCTGGCAGGAGCCTCCAAAAGCTCCAGTTTGTCCAGAATAGTGCTGCCAGGGTCCTAATGGGGGTGCAGAAACCTGAGCACATTACCTCCATCCTCCAATCCCTTCACTGGCTCCCTGTCCACCTTCACATAGAATACAAGATCCTCCTGCACACCCATCACTGTCTGCAGGGTGTGGCCCCCACAAACCTCACTGATCTCCTTTCCCCACACACCTCTACCAGAACCAGAGCAGGCCAGCGGCAGCTCCTGGTTGTGCCCAGGACACGGCTGAAGACCATGGGTGACAGGTCTAAAGCATCCGCTCTGCGTCTGTGGAACGCTCTCTCAGAACACCTCAGAGTGTCACGTTTAGGAGAGTAGGACCCAAATTGCAAAACCCAGGATGACACGAGGCAGGAGTTTAAATAAAGAAAATCCTTTTATTGTAGGATGTGTCCAAAATAAAGAATAAATCCAAGAACAGGGAGGGAGCCAAAATCCAAGAATCCAGGGAGTCAAAAAACACCAGAGGAACGAGCAGACTGACAGGACTAATAACGCTGACAAACAACAATGGACCGACAAGAACAATGAGACAAGGAGGGCTTATATAGACAGGGAGGAGCAATTAGGGAAACAGGAAGCAGGTGTGTGGAGTGAGGCTGGAGGGAAGGCAGGTGACAACAATTATCTGGATGGGGAAGAGAACCAGTGGAGGGCAGATAAACCTAACACTATGTAAAACACAAAACTAAACCTAAAGACTAAGGGAAGAACTCACACAAACACATACACATACTGAGACACACAAACTATGAACTGGGGAACAAGAGGCTGTGGCTATAACTTAAGACACACAACAGAGATGCAGACAAAAGACACATGAGGGCGCTAAGAGAACACAAAAGGGAATCCAGAGAGTGATGGAGAAACATTAGGAGACACATGGGGAAAGACCATAGACTGTACATACTGACATGTACATGGGAAAGACGCAGACAAAGGACACATGAGGGCGCCATGAAACACAAAAGGAGAACCTGGAACTGGTGGGCTGGGGAACAAAGGGACACAGAACATGACACAGAGTCCCCCAGACCGTCGATGTTGGTAAAATAAATGAAAACCTTCCTTTTTAAAAATGTGTATTTTTAAGTGTAAAGTTGTTTTTGTCTGTTCATCTGTTTGATTCTTATGAGATTTGATGTCAAATGTTTAGTGCATTTAATTCATTATCAACAAAAAGCATTACCATGATTATGAAAGGGTGAATACATCATTTATTATCCTGCTTAAATCAGAACTTCCAAACTTTCAACTGCAACAGAAACTCTGAGCACCATGACTGGTTGCTGTGGAAGACCCGATGCTGCCGGGCCAGACGGCTCCTCTAATGGCGTTTCTTTGCCTTACCTTATTTGGCTCACCTGGACTCAGCTGAATATACAGTTTTTACTGGTGTGTGTTTGTTTGTGTGCGCGCGCGTGTGTATATGTGTATGTGTGTGCGCATGTGTATGTGTGTGTGTGTGTGTGTGTGCGCGCACGCATATGACTAATGCTTTTAAGGGGGATTGGGGTCACTTGAATTACTCTGTGAAGCTCTTTGCTTGAAAAACGTTTCTAAATAAAATCTGTTGGTGGAAACAAAAGTGAAGGAACCGTTTGGAGGGAAAATTCATGTCAAAAGAGAGAAAACAGCAAGAATCGGACTTGGATCACTTAACCACGTAGCGGTAATGCTGAGTCATCACCGCCTGGTGGCAGCACTGACACGCTCATTTATGGTTGGAGGAAACGCGCAAAGTTGCGCGTTGGTCGCGCGCTTATGAGTCCGAGATCCGTTACCGGGTCTGAAGTCTTCAGAGAGAAGCGGGCTCGGTTCTGACACTACCTCCAGTCCCAGGTTTAGGTTTTTAGTTTGGGTTAGTCCGGTTTCAACAGAAGTTTCCATCCGGTTCTGACCGAACTTTCACAGCCAGGTGCGCGTGGCTCCATGGAGGCTGTGAGTGAGTGGAGTCCGCAGCAGGTTCTGGATTGGATGAGAGGTGAGTCCCGAACCAGAACATCCGGCAGCTGAGATCAGTCCACTGAGAGTGAAGATTGAGATGACTGATGTAGAAACTTTGCTTTACAGTATTGAGTTTGTGATTTCCATAATGTTCTGCGTGTGTCATGTCTGCGGACCTGCACGAGTCAGGGTGCGACTTAAAACCTGTCTACGTGACCGACAAACGCCAACAAATGTGTTTAGCGCGCGCCCTGGTCTGGACGGACTGAATGTGGGTTAAGTCTGGAGTGGTTCTGGGTGGGCCCATGCTTGTGTAGATTCTTCAGACACGTTCAGACACATCTACGTTTCTTTGGCGCCCTGACAGCTCTCAGCTGACGTTGGGACAGGTTTGACACCTTTGGAGCAGAAAGACAACAATTTCAGATCAGATCAAAGTGTGAGCCACGCCCACAGCCTGGCACATGTTCTGGTCATGTACTAGTGGAGGAGCTGAGCTTTCCTCCAAAACAGTCCTCTGTAATGTGTGAAGACTTGTTGAGCGGTGATCAGCTGATCCAGATTTAGGATCCAGCTCGTTTCCGTTGCACAGGCTGCTCTTAAATTTTATGGACAAGCAGCCAAGGTGTTGAGGGGATCCGTCTTGGTGGCCTGAGGATCGGGTCTCTGCTTTTTGAGAAGGATGTGGTCCTGTTGGCTTCATCAGAACGTGATCTCCAGCTCTTTCTGGAGCAATCCACAGCTGAGTGTGAAGCAGCTGGGATGAGAACCAGTGGAGAAGAGAGAGCTGAGCCAGAGGGCAAAGCTCTCGATTTACCGGTTGATCCTTCCTACCCACATCTGGTCACGAGCTTTGGGCAGTGACCGGCAGTGACTGAAAGAACGAGATCACGGAAATACGTTTTCTCTGACGATGAAACTTGGATTAGAAAAGCCAGACAGATCTACTCACACTCAGGTTTGCAGGTGTTACATCGATATGTGTTCCCCCCTCGAGGTCTGTTTCTTTTGCACCCAGCTGCGAGTTTGAAGCATCCACATGTGTCCTAACCCCAACCCTTACCCTAACCATAACCCTGAAACAAACATGAAAATTGTGCTACACATAATATTTTCTAAAGTTATGCAAAACATCAGTTTTTGGTGACAGGGTGGTTGTGGTTAGGGTGAGGGTTATTTTTTGTGATTGGGTCGTTTCCACTTGCAGCTGGGTGCAAAAGAAACAGATCTCGAGGGGGGAACACATGTCGACGTAACAGCAGGGATTAGTGTGTGTGTGTGTGTATATATATATATATATAATATACACGTTGCGGTTAACCCACCATTAAATAAAAAGACATGAGCAAACCAAAGTGAAACAGAACGGATGTGCGCAGCAGAACCGGTGACAACAACCAGAACTGCCCAGTTTCCACCTCAGAAGCCTCCTGTGAGGGAACATTTCAGACTCCCAACGCTGCCAAAGGAGGAGTTCAGAACGATGTCTCCTTCTTCTGCAGAGCTGGCAGGATGAAGTTGCGACAAGAGAAGAGCTGTTTAGAGATAGCCAGCCACCCTTTTTCCATTGTTGCTCTAAACACTCTGAGGCCAGGGGTCAGATCCTTCAGCCAGGGGTCAGAGGAAGTTTTCTTCCTTTTAGAGGGGCAACTGGGTCCATCTTAGGTACTGTTGAATGAGTGAAGCAGTGAATCCACATCTAAGGATCCAGGGTTGTTGGGGACAGAGTCTCTTCATTCAGAATGGATGATAAGTGGATGGTTGTGGCAGGCCAGATGTACCTGCTTCTTAGCCAGCAAACCAGATGTTGATTACAACCAATGAATGGTCTGTAAAAATCACCAGCTCCACATTCAGAGCAGGCACATGTAGTCCAAATGATCAAACCGAGTCCTAGGTGTGGGCACCAGCATGACTAGGACCATCTGCTGGAGACCAAATGAGTCCAGGACCTCAAGAAAATGTCCCACCAATGGCTTTGATGGACAGTAGATGTGAATATTAAAATCCCACTAAACAACTATACTTGATCATATCTTGGGAGAGAGTCTGATAAAAAGTCAGCATATTTGCTTATAAAAGAACTGTTCAGACTTCTCCAGATCTAGGAGCCAGATACCCCAGTGAGGGCTTTCAGAGTCGGGTTGAACCAGTACACAGTCAGCAAGCCCCGTCTCGGCCCGGCAGCCTCCACCACGCATCACCAGACAGTCCGGCGGACACTGTCAGTTGTGGGAGATGACTCACCCGGTGCAACCCACGTTTCCATGACGCAGAGCAAAAGAGCCGCTTTATTCCCGTTCAAACGGGTGTTGTTTAGGAGGTCAGTCTGGAGAGAAGACAAGGTCATCATGGATGGATGGATTTAAAGGTGTGGAACACTAAAACTGTGTTTTAATGCTCATCTCTGATCCTAACGGGTCACTCTGAGAGTTTCATGCTGGCTGAACATGAAAATAGTCTCCTACACCTATCTCCTGCAGTAGCTTCTGATAGAAAACAGACGGTGAAACTCTAGGATAGAAAAGCCTGACAGATCTACGTCACACCGTCACTAACATTCATGAATCACCCTTCTGACTCACGACGGGGAAGGCTGTTGTTGGTTTAGTCCAGGAAATGTGGCAAGGTGGATAAACGAGGGCCCGGACGGGATTCGATCCCCAGACTCCCGGGTGAGAGTCATACGCACTAACAAGTCAGCCAAAGGGACATCCCCTTGGCCAAATAGCCAGGGCACATGATCAATCGGGACATTGTGACAGGACACTCACACTGGCACAGAAACAGCAGAGAATGTCTGCTAGAAGCTAACCGTTAGCATTAGCAACTCCACCACACAGCAGAACTCCTCCAGACTTGTGTTATTGGTGGAGATAAAACCAACGTTGCAGAGCAGAGTCAGTGGTAGAGTCATGTTGCTGTTAGCCAATCAGAGGAGAGATGTCAATATATCAGGAAGTAAGATCCTGTCGTCTGAAGCTCAGGAAACGGTCCAATGGCGCCATGCTGCTCCAGTGGTTTTCACACCCTTCAGCCTCCATCTTGGACCTCTGGGTGTTTGTTTTTGAAGCTGAAGCAGTTTTTGATCTGCTTCCTTTGAACTTTTGTTCCTTAAATCTCAGAGCAGCAGGTCACTTGGAAACAAAATAAATGATTAATTTGATTAAATTTGAAGATTTCATTAATCTCTGCTCCACACCCAGGTCACATTTTGGCCCAGAGAAGGAACAGGGAATATCTCTGGTTCTGGTTCTGAGTGATCCCAGGAAGCCCTAGTTTCCATCTATAAGTATTTCACATACAGACTGTTGAATGTCCACCCAGAAGAAGGTAGGATTAGATGTTTGTGAGACTCCTTTAAAAGGTCCGGCTGGTTCTGTTCTCTGGGTTTTGCTCTAGAACCTCGGTGCCAGCTCTTTTACTTTGATCAGAGGCGGAACTTTAGCTGCAGGGGGCATCTGGGTCACGGTTCTGAGAAGTCTGTTGGGCCTAAAAGGAGAGTTCAGATGTTCTGCAGAAGGTCCTGATCAGGTTTTGTTCTGATGGTCCTGATGTAGCTCAGGCCTCTCTGTGTTCCAGGTCTGGATGACAGCCTCCAGCTGTACATCCCATCCTTCCAGAACCAGCGGGTTGATGGAAAACAGCTGCTCAGTATGTCCCACCAGGACCTGCTGTCTCTGGGTGTGGCGCGAGTCAGACACCAGGAGCTCCTTCTGGAGGCTGTAGACCTGCTCTGTTCTCTGGTTGGTAACTGGGAGGGAGGGGGGTTCTGGTTCAGAGTGACTCTGATTTAATCTCCATCTGAGGTTCTGATGGAACCACTTCCTGTCTGACCTTCCTGAGACAGGAAACAGATGGAGCCCCTCCCAACAACACACACACACACACACACACACACACACACACACACACACACACACACACACACACACACACACACACACACACACACACACACACACACACCTCTTAAGTGTGTAACAGGATTCCTTCTCTACCTGAACAGAACCTGGGCCTTGAGTCGGACCTCCTGAGAACTCTGATGGGAAAGATGAGAGCAGCTCATCAGAACCTGAGCAGTGCCGTGACCCAGCACAGGAAGACCCCGACCTATCAGAACCAGAACTCCCATCAACCCTCCTATGAGTTCCTCAGCGCCGTTATGGACCTGATCACAGCCGCCAAGAGTTTGTTGTCCTGGTTGGACAGGTAGGTGACCCGTCTCTGGTGCTGGTGTTGGGAAACGTGAACACTGGATCAGAACCAAAACTGGTCTAAAAAAAAAAACGACTAAAGCACCCTCCACCACCTTCCAAGGCTTCTTCTACCACCTTCTAAAGCACCTTCTACCACCTTCTAAAGCACCTTCTACCACCTTCTAACGCACCTTCTACCACCTTCTGAGGCACCTTTCTACCACCTTCCGAGGCACCTTCTACCACCTTCTAAAGCTCCTTCAACCACCTTCTAAAGCACCTTCTACCACCTTCTAAAGCACCTTCTACCACCTTCTAAAGCACCTTCTACCACCTTCTAAAGCACCTTCTAAGGCACCTTTCTACCACCTTCTAATGCACCTTCTACCACCTTCTAAGGCACCTTCTACCACCTTCTTAGGTACCTTCTACCTCCTTCTAAAGCACCTTCTACCACCTTCTTAGGCACCTTCTAAGGCACCTTCTACCACCTTCTAAGGCACATTCTACCACCTTCTAAGGCACCTTCTACCACCTTCTAATGCACCTTCTACCATCTTCTAAGGCACCTTCTACCACCTTCTAAGGCACCTTCTACCACCTTCTAAGGCACCTTCTACCACCTTCTTAGGCACCTTCTACCACCTTTTAAGGCACCTTCTACCACCTTCTGAAGCACCTTCTACCACCTTCTAAAGCACCTTCTACCACCTTCTAAGGCACCTTCTACCACCTTCTAAAGCACCTTCTACCACCTTCTTAGGCACCTTCTACCACCTTCTAAGGCACCTTCTACCACCTTCTAAGGCACATTCTACCACCTTCTAAGGCACCTTCTACCACCTTCTAAGGCACATTCTACCACCTTCTAAGGCACCTTCTACCACCTTCTAAGGCACCTTCTACCACCTTCCAAAGCACCTTCTACCACCTTCTGAAGCACCTTCTACCACCTTCTAAAGCACCTTCTACCACCTTCTAAGGCACCTTCTACCACCTTCTTAGGCACCTTCTACCACCTTCTAAGGCACCTTCTACCACCTCCTTAGGCACCTTCTACCACCTTCTAAGCCACCTTCTACCACCTTCTAAAGCACCTTCTACCACCTTCTGAAGGCCCGAGGTGCTGAACAGGACACAATACTATAGTAGTAGTAATAAAAAGTACACTGAATAAAAAGCAGTAAAAAAAACCCCGACTAAAACACTGGGAGCCACTGCAGAGAAGTCAGCATGGCGTGATGTGGCCATGTGATCCTTCTTGTAGCGGTCAAGAATCTGGCAGCAGAGTTCTGGACCAGCTGGAGCCGTGAAGTTCTGACTCAGCCCAGCAGGTGGGACATGATGAAAGCAGGCTGAACAGCTGACAGGAGGAGGAGTCAGAAAACAAATGACAAGAACCTGTTGGTGCTTCTGTGGTTGTGGACCCACAGACGTTCATCCTAGATGACCAGGACCTCTGGGTTAGTGGCCTTAGGCCACTTCCTGTGGGTCAGTCTAGCCACTGTCTGGACTCAGGCCCAGTTCCTTATGAGCAGATGTGAACATTCCTGCTGCAGGTCTCTGTAACACATGAAGACCCCTTTATCTGCAGTTGGACCAGTTCAGTAGATAAACTGGTTCTTGTTCTCTTCAGGCAAACTGGTCTCATACGGGAGCTTGGGCCGTGCTTGTAGACCTGACTTGACCCAACCCAATGTTTGTTCCTGTTTCTCCAGGAGTTCTCCCATCAGCAGCCATGACTTCACATCCACCAAAAGCTCCATCATCCAGCTGTGTCTGGAGCTCACCTCCACCGTCCAGAAGGTCCGTGGTGTTCATGTCTCTCAGGAAACTGTCAATGTAAAACTGATTATCTGAGTTAGGGGCAGCAGCTCAGGAGCAGGTTGCAGGTTCAATCCCAGCTCTGCCAGAGAATGCTGCTGTTGTGTCCTTGGGCAAGACACCTGCTGGTGCTGGTTGGACGGAGTCGTGGTGCCTGTGTCGGCGTCCCCCAGGGCTACTTCACAGCTCAACACACACACACACACACACACACACACACACACACACACACACACACACACACACACACACACACACACACACACACACGCACACGCACACGCACGCACACGCACAAAGAGCAAGCATTCTGCTTTCTTCATAAATACCCTAGAAAGGATGTGTCTGTGTATCTAGAAAGGGGGCGTGTCCTCTTCTGAGGAGGACGTCCTAAAGAAACCGAAGGAAGACTTGGAAGTAACTCAGGTCCAGGTGAAGGTTTTAGCTCTCAGACGTTCTCCTGGCCCTTGATGGCCTGAGGGTTCTGTTGGTTCTGTGACATTTGTCCCAGGGTCTCTGAGGTAGAGCTGACTTTTATCTGTTTACCTTCAGGACCTCGCCATTTTTCAGATGGAAGAGAAGATCCTGGAAGTGGTGAGTCCTGATTCTTCCTGCTCTGTCTAAATGAAGGGAAGCCGGAGCAGGAGCTTGCTCACTTCCTTTTCCTGATGTGAAAATGTTTGTTCAGGAGTATCCACTTCCTGTCTTAGATAACACTTCCTGTTGCATGTTCCCTCTGAAGTCAGAAGCACAGTCTGATTTCCTGTGTTCTTTTGCAGTCCCAGGCTCTGAATGGTGTCTGTGAGAAGACTGTCCAGGTGACCTCTGATCCCTTAGAACAAGAAGCATCCTGCCTGGAAGAAGTTCACATCCCCAACATCAAGCCTGGGGAGGTACTGGTGAGTTCAGATCTAAATGAATCCAGGACAGTTCTTCTCCCAAATGAGCACCAGAGCAGGAACCATGTGAGGAGTTCACCCAACCTGACTCTGGTCCATTTTCCAGGGACTCTATATCAAGTCCACATATGATGGACTTCATATCATCACAGGAACCACAGACAATGTGAGTCCCACAACTCAGATACCTCAGACCAGGGTTCAGGGTCCCATCTGATTCTGTCGCTGACCTGGTTTCCTTTCTACTCATCAGTCTCCTGCAGAGAAAACTCAGAGGATTCACGCTGGAGATGAAGTGGTCCAGGTCAACCAGCAGACCGTGGTGAGCTAGGACCCAGCTAACAGCTGGAAAGGGACGGGACACGGGTAATAGCTGAAGACAGACAGGACACGGGTACCAGCGGGAGACAGACGGGACACGGGTAAAGGTGGGAGACAGACGGGACACGGGTAACAGCGGTAGACAGACGGGACACGGGTAACGGCTGGAGATGGACGGGATAAGGGTAACAGCTGGATACGGATGGGACACATGCAACGGCAGGAGACAGAAAGGACATGGGTAACGGCGGGAGACGGACAGGACACAGGTAACGGCGGGAGACGGACAGGACACGGGTAACGGCATTAATGAGTTTTTGTCTGTGATTGGTCCAGGTGGGGTGGCAGCTAAAACACATGGTGAATAAGCTACGGGCAGAATCTGGGAGGATTGTCTTGTTGTTGAAGAAAAGACCACGTGGAACATCTGAATCTGCACCTGCACCTCTCAAAAACCTCCGTTGGAGGCCGCCACTTGTGCAGGTGACCCTTGCCCCCAAATGGAGGACAGATGGAGCTCTTCTGAGAAGTGTTGTTCGTCTGAACCCTAACTCACTATGTTCCCATTCCTCAAGCTGCAGGTCAAGTTTACACAGGTCTTCAGTGATGTCTGCTTGGAGATGTCAGTCTGAGCTAAAGTGTTTCCCTGCAAAGGTTCTTGACCTTTGACGTCACAGGAGTAATAACCATCAGCTAAAAACCTCCTGGTTCTGGTTCTGTTTGATTGTAGTTTAGCATTAGTTCACTTCCTGTTTATTTCTCTATCGGTTTTCACTCTGCCTAAGCTCCGCCCCCTGTGTTTCCTCTGTCAGGTTGGTCCTGGTCAGTTCAGGCCTCCAGAACCCACAGATGTTTCAGGGAAAAGCAGGAAGACGTGTCCATATCTGTCCATTCCCCCTGCAGCGCCGTGCATCCCACTGTAAGGCCCATGATCCGGACCGACCTGTGAGACTCTCGTCCTTTCTTCTGTCTCGTTCTCTCTGACATTGAAGTGTCCTCCTACAGACAAAATGTGTCCTCTGGAGGGAATTGTCGTCCCAGGTCTCCAAATTTGCTTGTGGATGCAGATGTTCAGCAGCGTGTCTCTGCTACGGAGTCTCTACCTGATGTCAAACAGGCGGTTCCGGTCCGCTTCAGGCAGCGCTCCTCTGCTCGCTGTGACTGTAAAAGCTGAAGCTAATTAAAAACCTAAAAAGACCAACCAGAACCTTGGTTCTGTCTCCACCTAAAGCTTTCTGTTTGCAGGTAAACCCCGACCTGTTTCCATGCCTGTGGACTCGGTTCTGCGTGTCTCTGATGTGTTGTCCAGGCGTGGCACTCCAGGTAAACTCGGGCTGGGGTTGGTTCTACTCTACAGCTAAGTAGAACCTGTTTGTGCTGGTTCTGTTGATAAAAAAAACCTTAATTAGATCTATTGTGTACTAGTTATGCCATGTAATTATCACTGTGTGGATTTATGGGGAGATGGTGACACAAGGACCCTGCAACGAATCAGCAAGTTGCAATCAGGATGATGAATCAGGTTGGTTATTACGAGCAGACCAACCTGTTCTGAAACCCAAAACAGCAGAATTCATGTCTGAAGACCAAAGCTTTGAGTTAAAGGTTTAACCCTTTATAGGCCCAACGTCAACCAATCAACAGAGACAGAGCTAGTCACAGTTAGCATCATGGTGCCATTCCACCAATCAGCGCGGGGCTTGGAGGCGTTCGGTCTTCCTGAACCCTAAACCCACAAGAGGCCCAGACTTCCCTCTCCCCAGCCACTGGGGCCAGCTCCTCCGGGGGAATCCCAAGGCATTCCCTGGCCAGGTGAGAGACTAGTCCCTCCACCGTGTCCTGAGTCTACCTTTAGGTCTCCTCCCGGTTGGACGTGCCCGGAAAACCTCACCAGGGAGGCATCCAGGAGGCATCCTGACCAGATGCCCAAGCCACCTCAACTGGCTCCTCTCGATGTGGAGGAGCAGCGGGTCTACTCCGAGCCCCTCCCGAATGGCCAAGATTCTCACCCTATTTCTAAGGGAGAGCCCAGGCACCCTGTGGAGAAAACTCATTTCAGCCGCTTGTATCCGTGATCTCGTTCTTTCGGTCACTACCCAAAACTCATGACCATAGGTGAAGGTAGGAACGTAGGTCCATTCAGACTCAATGTCCCCCGCCTCCCCTGGAACATTTTGGAAGTTCTGTCGGAGGTGGGAATTGAAGCTCCTTCTGACAGGAGACTCTGCCAGACATTTCCAGCAGACCCTCGCGATACGTTTGGGCCTGCCTGGTCTGACCAGCATCCTCCCCCACCATCTGAGCCAACTCACCACCAGGTAGTGGTCAGTTGGCAGCTCCGCCCCTCTCTTCACCCGAGTGTCCAAGACATGCGGCTTCAGGTCAGACGAAACAACAAAGTCGATCATCGAGCTGCGGCCTAAGGTATCCTGGTGCCAAGAGCACATATGGACACCTTTATGTCTGAACATGGTGTTCATTATGGACAATCCATGACTGGCACAGAAGTCCAATAACAAAACACCACTCGAATTCAGATCAGGGGGGCCGTTCCTCCCAACCACACCTCTCCAGGTCTCACTGTCGTTGCCCACATGAGCAATAAAGTCCCCCAGCAGAACGAGGGAGTCACCGGAAGGAGCACTCTCCAGCACCCCCTCCAAGGTCTCCAAAAAGGGTTGGTAGTCTGAACTGTAGTTTGGTGGATAAGCACAGACCACAGTCAGAACCCGTCCCCCCACATCTAGGCGGAGGGAGGCTACCCTCTCATTTACTGGGGTAAACCCCAACATGCAGGCACCAAGATGGGGGGCAACTAGTATGCCCACCCCTGCTCGGCGCCTCTCAGTGGGAGCAACTCCAGAGTGGTAGAAAGTCCAACCCCTCTCAAGGAAACTGGTTCCAGAGCCAGAGCCATGCGTTGAGGTAAGTCCGACTATATCTAGTCGGAGCCTCTTAACTTCACACTCCAACTAAGGCTCCTTCCCCACCAGAGAGGTGACATTCCATGTGCCAAGAGCCAGCTTCTGTAGCTGAGGATCAGACCGCCAAGGTCCCCGCCCTCGACTACCACCCGTCACACACTGCACCCGGCCCCTTTGGCCCCTCCCATGAGTGGTGAGCCCATGGGAAGGGGGACCCACGTTTCCTCTTCAGGCTGTGTCCGGCCGGGCTCCATGGGTGAAAGCCCGGCCACCAGGCGCTCGCCAATGTGCCCCACCTCCAGGCCTGGCTCCAGAGGGGGGCCCCGGTGACCCACGTTCGGGTGAGGGAACACAGTTTCCATTTATATAATTCATCATAAGAGGTCTTCGCGCTGCTCTTTGTCTGATCCCTCACCTAGGACCTATTTGCCATGGGTGACCTTACCAGAGGCAGAAAGCCTCAGACAACTTAGCTCCTAGGATCTGTGAGACACTCAAACCCCTCCACCACGGAAAGGTGGCAGCCCAGGGAGAGGATACATATATTGGTGTATATATATTATATATATGTTATATAAATGTATGTATATTATTTGTAAATATATACATAATATTATTTGTATATGTATATATAATATATATATATATATATATATATATATATATATATATATATATATATATATATATATATATATATATATATATACAGTACATACAGATAATATTATAATATACATACATTTATATAACATATATAATATATATATACACCAATATATGTTTATATGTTACATAACAGCTGGTCTCATCGGTGATGATGATGAAGAGGAAGAAGATTCAAACTATTCTACTAATCTATATTTGAGGGTTAGGGTTAGAAGTGGTATCTACAAAAATATTCTACAGTAATCTGTCTTTACATTCTGAAATGATTGTAATATATTCTGGAATGTTCTAAAGTCAGCCAAATTATCCTAAAGTCTCCAATAATCATCGATATTATTCAAAAATAATCTTCATTTACCATTTCCCAGAGCAGGGCCAGCAGCCATATTGGATCTCTGTTTCCTGCATCAAAATAAAGGTTTTTGAAAATTGGGGGGGGGGGGGGGATTAGGAGGCGGGACTAAGGGTCAGTTTTAGCATCAAACCAAAACGGTACTACAGTGTGTGTGTGTGAGTGTGTGTGTGTGTGTGTGTGTGTGTGTGCGTGCGTGCGTGCGTGCGTGCGTGCGTGTGTGTGTGTGTGTGTGTGTGTGTGTGTGTGTGTGTGTGTGTGTGTGTGTGTGTGTGTGTGTGTGATGAATAATAGAAATCCCAACACCTTAAAGGAAAAACTGAGGGATTAGAATCTGACACGTCAACAGGAAGGTAGGACTGGAGATCTCTCACCACCAGAACTCTTTGAGTCTCTTACTTAGAACTTTGGTAGTGTTTTAGACATGCGATCAGAGCCAAGTGATGGACCGTTTCCTTCTAAACAGGTGAAGACGTCCAGCACCGGTACCGGAGTAACGAGCAGATCAGAACCATCCCTGAGGAGGAGCCATGCTTCCCTCTGCCCTACCGAGGACACCCATCGGCCCGCGGTGTGGACCACATCAGGGGCAGTCAGTGCTTCATCAGCGCCAACCTGCACAACAGCGCCACCTTGCTGTTCAAAGAGGCTGTTTCCACGCAGCCTGCTGGTACCAGAACCAGTACCAGTACCAAAACCAGTGCTCCTCGACAGACCAAATCCTCCACCTCTGTGCTCAGCAGCTGGTTGGCTCGACTCCGGCTGCTCAGCCAATGAGAACGAAACATTTTCTGGTCCTGATCCGGTTTCATGTGTCTGCAGCAGCTAAACCCGAAACCTGCCGAATTCAAAGTCACACAAACAACAAGAGAAGAAGAAAGGATGTTTTTATAAAGCACCTCTCTAGATGAGATCAGGAGGAGCGTCACAAGAACTGTAAAAATGTAAACAATGGTTAAAAAAGATCAAAGTAAAAAAGGAGTCCACTGATCTCAGACTCAGGGGGAGAGAGGTCCAGAGTCTGGGGGCCACAGCAGCAGATGATCTGTCACCTTTGACCTTTAGCCTGGTGCTGCACAACCAGTAGGTTTTGGTCACTGGACCTCAGGGACCTGCTGGGGGTGTAGGGACTAAGGTGATCACCAATGTAAGATGGTGCTTGTCCATGTAAGGCCCTATAGACCAGAACCAGGATTTTGAAATGAACCCTGAAGTTGACTGGCAGCCAGTGAAGCTGGAGGAGAAGCGGGGTGATGTGGGTGTGTTTGTAGGACTTGGTCAGAAGCCGAGCACAGACGTTCTGAACCACCTGTAGACGGTTCAGGGAGGTTCTGCTCAGACACGTGAAAAGAGAGTTGCAGTATGAAGGTGTGGAGAACAGTCTCAAGTTAAGAGCGGGACAGCATGGGACTCAGCTTAGCAATGTTCCTGAGATGGAAGAAGGAAGAGCAAACAAGAGAATTGACATGAGAATCCAGGGTGATTGCTGGGTCAAAGGTCACACCAAGACTCCTGACAGAGGGTTTGGGGTGAGAAGCAAGCTGACCAAGACAGTCTCTGTGTTACACAGTGAGGACAAAAGAAACATGATGACTTCGTCGATAGACAAGGAAAACCAGTTTTATTTCCTCTAGTCCGAAAAAAACAAAATCAGAAAAATCCCAGCACTTTTCAAAATGGCCACCCATCCAACTCTCTTAGCAGTCTCTGTCACTTTCAGAGAGGAAAAACGACCCTTTGCCACACCCAGCAATCCACCTATATACTCTCCGACCCCCCTCCAATTCAGGTCAGCCAATCACATCAGTCCACTCAGGCATTTCCTATATAAAGGCAGCATTAGAGGCGGGCTTCCTCTTTAGCTGCTTCAAAATGGCTGCCACAGAGGACACCTCCTGAGGGTAACAAACAAATTCACGTTACATAACAAATTACATTCTTGAATGAACACTCTTTGGTGTAAAGACATGTTGCTTCTCAACACTCTGACTTTGGGTTATGGTTACCGTGTGAGTTGGACTAATTTTATCTTGAAAGGCATGTACCATCAAAACGTTTCCAGACAGTAAAAAACTTTATTAATAAACATATTTGATTTTATTTCTCTTCTTTATTCATTTTCTCTACAGCTTCCTCCTCACTAGGGTGTCTCCGCCCACCAGACACCAACCCTAACCCATAGACACTAACCTATAGCCACATGTGTCAGACACAAGCATTTTTATGTGGCCCGCGAGAGAAATATAAAAAATATAGACCCGCTGGCCGATTTTACCGCAAAGACTACAACTCCTATGATGCTATGCGGCATTAGTGTGGAGCATCATGTGGAGCCTTAGCGCCCCTTCTGTGTTATTTCTAGCGTCTGCTGCCGGTGTCGGCACAGGACAGGATCTGCTCGGGGTCCTCCGACTGCCGATGACGTCACATTACTGCAAATCTACTCGGCTTTCACACATAAGTTTTGGAAAGACATCAGCAGTTTTGTCAATAAATTCTTGTTTGTTAACACCTAAATGTTTTCTTTTTAATTGTAATTTGTTAATAAAACACCATATTATCTTTGTTTTGTAAAGAATGTGAAACTGCATAAAACCGACATCGGACTGACAAAAAAAATAGAACAGTTCTTATAGGTGAAGCCATATCTGTTTGTATTCATGTGGAGTTCGTCTGTATATTTCCTTAGTTGTTATCTAAATACATTCTTTGACTCAATATTGCTTGGTGTCTTTCAATACAGTTCCTATATTTTATTTTGCCCCATTTCATCAACATCAAGAGCTTTTGAGGGTCAGCGTTTATCATTGCTTTTATTTTACATTTCCTTTAGAAATTCAAACATATTTTCTCCAAAATGTGTTGATTTTTGGACTACAGGACTACGACTGCAAATTTGTTCTGACCAATCAAAATCATAACGTGATAACGTAACGTTCATAAGCTTCATGTTCAGCCAATCAAGTACTTTGACGTCATCGGCAGTCGAAGGACCCTAAGCCGATCCTGCACCCGAGCAGATCCTGTACTGACACCGGTGTCTGCAGCTCCGCTGTCTCGGACAATCTAAACACTCTTCTCACTCAGCGCCGAGTTTACTCAGCTATTTGCTGATGTTCAAGTATATATGTCGATGGTTGAAGCCCAGAAACTGAGATTTTAACCGCTCAGTAACGTGTTCATGACTGAAAGAGAAAGTTTTACAACTAACGTCCAGACAGAGCTGATATAACTCCAGCGAGCAGCGACACGCTCAAACCAGTATGACTCCGTGGCTGCTGTAGTTTTTAGTTTTCCTCCCCGACACACAACAACGTGGTCAAGCTGCTCAGACATGTTCAGCAGCACAAACCTATGTGAGCACCTGTTGTCATCTAATGTTGTCATTATTATGATGAAGATGAACAAAACAACAGGAGTCTCCTCCTCAGCTCAGATCGACCCCATGATGCAGGTATCTGGCTGGAACAGGTGAGCATCACAGTAAACCAGTGGAACAAACTGAGCTTTAAATATGCTGGTTTTATGCTCTTTTTCTGCTCCAAAACATGAAAGTTAACAGGTGAGATGTTGCATTTTCATTTAGGATAAAACAATATTTTTATTTTGTTGTTGGCCTGTGAGAAAAGATTTGACCTGCAGTAAAACAGGAAGTGGAAAGGCTGCAGATAGATGAATAGAATAGAAAATCCCTTTATTGTTCCTCAGTGGGGAAAGCTAGACGTCACAGCAGCGATGACACTTATTACAGGAGAAAAAAAGAAGAAGAGCAAATAAGAAAAATGAATAAACAAGAAAACATAAATCCTGAATAGGTTTTAAAAATGCTGAATATACCACAAGTAATGAATACCACTGATGCCTTTTATTTAAAATGGACTCGTGTGTAATTTGGTTATTCCACACTCAGTGTTAATGCAAAAACAAGTTTGTTTCTAAATTCAAAGGTTCAAAATTGCATACATGTTGATAAAGGAAATGTGCAAATTTGCCGTCACTTTTTCAAAAAATATTAAGTTTGGCCCGTGACTCCGTCCCAGATTTTCTTTTCGGCCCCGTGTGAATTTGAGTTTGACACCCCTGCTATAGACACTAACTCTAACCCACAGACACTAACCCAACAGATATGAAGTCAATCCAACAATGATAAATGCTACAAGATTTATCACAAGTTCACATTTTGACATTTTTCAGGTTATTTTATGAACGACACTGAAACAGGACTACGTCCATCTTTTCTTCTGAAAACTCCTCAACATCTCTTCGCAGGAATAAAACCTCCAGCGATGGAGACGCTTTGCTGCTAAATGAAATAGCCAATCGTAGAAGAGCCCTTTTAGCCAATCAGATTCGAGGAAGGCAGGATTTTTCTTTGGACATCAAATGACGCTACCTGCATCCAGAGCGGATAAACTAGGTAACATTCTAGCCATTTGTTTTGTTTGGTATGTCAGTTTTGTTTACTTCTTTGAATGTTAGAGGGTTGAAAAACACCATAAAGCGCAAGGCACTTTTTTTATTTTGTAAAGAGCTTAAGGCCAACTTAATTTTGTTACAGGAAACACATTCAGGCATAGAGGAGGAAAAATTTTGGAGACAACAGTGGGGGGATAATATTTTATATAGCCATGGTACCAGCTATTCGGCAGGGGTTATGATACTATTTAACAAATTTACAGGGAAAGTAATTGATCATGGAGGAGACAAAGACGGTCACTGGTTAATAGCTGCTATGGAAATAAATGATCAAAAATTTATTATACTTTCTATTCATGGATATAATAACAAAACTAAAAACAGAGAGATGTTAGAAAACTTGGGCAGAATGATAACAGATTGGCAAAATGTTCATATGACAGATAAGGTGGTTGTGGGAGGAGAGTTTAATATCGCACCAAACTCTTGGTTAGATAGGTTTCCACCTAGAGGTCAGCAACCTGAAAACAATGATATCTTACAATATTTCTGTTCTATGTCTAATACTTTTGATTACTGGAGATTAAATAATCCTACATATTCAGAATACACATGGATCGATGCTTCTAATGGAAACCAACTGTCAAGAATAGATTATTGGCTAATCTCACACTCTATAGGTAACAATGTAAAGAAATGTGAGATTATTACTTCTCCGCTTACTGATCACTGTTTAATAAGCTTAACTTTAATAATAATAAAACAAACATGCTCTTCAGACAGTTTATGGAAACTAAATAATAGCCTTTTATCAAATGAAGGGTTTTGCAAACAAATAAAAGCCCTTTGTCAAAAAGTAAAAAGGATGGATATGTCAAATAAAGGAAAATGGGAATGGTTTAAATTTTAAACAAAGAGGTTAGCAATTGAAATGGGGAAAATTATGACAAAAGAGAGAAAATTAAAGCAGAAAGAACTGCTTAAAAGAATCGGCCTACTCTGTGATACAGTTTTTCTCAGTCGCTTTGGTGCATTTCTCAGAACACTATTAACATTTGCACAGCAGTTAGTGCATTTCTCAAAACAGTTAGTGCAAACTGCAAAACCTAGTGGATAGCCTGCAAAATCACGTCACATGCTCAAAATTGATAATCCATTCCTCAAAAGCAAGTATTCATGTCAATGAAACTGTCAGTGCCATCAAAATGAAAAGTCTTGACACCATCTCTATGAACAAGATAGTCAAATGGCTTTGTCATGTTTTCACTATGACAGTTTATAATTTCAGTGTTTTCCATTGCAAGAATATTTGGTGACACCAGAAAATGCTCAAGACAGCACTATGCCCTACTTGTACAGCCATTTGAAATGTGCAGTAAAGTTACTGTAGATGTTATGGGAGTTTTGGGAGTAACTGAGACACTGATTACGTACGTTTTACATTTTTACTGTATAGAAGTGTTTGTAATTCTACAGCATTTTGCAAAAGAAAAATATGCTACAGTCACTTGTTTACTGTAGAATACATGTAAACAAAAAATCACCCTTTTGGTAGAGCTGAGCACAAATGTGAACAATATACAGTACATGTAACAGTACATACAGTATTGCACAGTACTGTAACATACAGGTACAGTAAATCATTCTGGCACATCCAGACGTTCCTGTCTGTCTGGCCACATATTTTCATCTACATCACAATGGATGTTATCCCTCGCAATGCAGCGAGGAAAGTATCTCCTGGAGTGGAGAAGTATACAGAAGTATAGAAATGGTACACACTACTGTAGCTCCTGCTCAGTTCATATATGCTTGCCAATTGAGGATTCACCTCCTCTTGAGTGACAGATGAAATTCACCTGTGATCAATTGTTCAATTTAGGAGACATTTCCAGAAAGAAAGGTATAGAATTTGCTTGACAGATGACTGATATTTGACATTTGATAACTAGTTCAACAATTTTGTGTGTAATGACTCAAGCAATGAAAGTAAGACTATTAGTTTAACTGAGCGTGACTATTCAGCATCCATAAGTATAATTCATTTTGACTGACATGACATAAGCAAATGGAAATGTCAAAAAACAGCAGAGAAATGTATGAAAGCAACTGATACATGTCCAAAATCATTTGCAGTTTGTTCAGAGAAAGGAGAAATTGCTACTATGATGTGCACAAATGACTAAATGTTGTGGAGGTTGAACTAATAGTTATGAGAATTTTAATTCTGATCTGAGAAACGCACCAAAGCGACTGAGAAAAACTGTAAAATGAATAACACGGAGGATGAACTAACAGAGCTAAACTTGCTCCAAAAACAGCTTGGCGAAATTTATAAAGAAAAAGCGAATGGGGCCTTTGTAAGATCCAGGGCTAAGATGTTCAAGAATTGTTATTAAGTACATTTACAGTTTTTCTCAGTTGCTTTGGTGCATTTCTCACAACAGAATTAAACTTTGCACAACAGTTAGTTCAACCTCCACAACAAGTAGTCGTTTTGGCACAACCTAGTGGCGGTTTCATGTTCATTTCATCCAAAGGCAAATGCCTTTGGACATGAAGCAGTTGAGTAAGTACAAATGTCTAAAGAATGGTGGTCCCTTTTGACTTGCTATTCATCACTGTCTCCTTGCTTTTATCATGAATGTCACAATTATTTATACTTGTACCGGCTGAATAGTCATTGTCCTTACAACTAATAGTCTTCATTTCATTGCTTGTGTCGTTGCACTCAAAATTGTTGAACATCTTGTCAAACAATTTGTACACCCATTTTGAAAACCCTATTTTTAAGGAGTTTCCATGGAAATCTCCATAAATTACTGTTCTCAGATGAACCTTATCTCACACTAATGAAAATTGGTGTGTGTCCTGGTGACAATCGGACAGTGTATGTAATGGTTTGGGATAATGTTAGCTTCCATCACTCTGCTGTAGCCAGGCAGTGGTTTGCAGCACATGACAGGATGCTTATGGAGTTTCTTCCTCCTTACACTCCATTCCTAAATCCAATTGAGGAGTTTTTCTCTTCCTGGAGGTGGAACCAACAGTGGTTTGATCAAGGAATTATCTTTGTACATGATACTATGGATAAAGATGGTGAAATATTACAGCTACAGAATTTAAAATACAAATTCAATAACATTCAATGTTCTCTTAAGGAATATGAGAAAGTATGTAAGGCTATACCAGTGACTTTGATACAAATGATAAAAAACACAATTCTCTTCTCTAATGTTCAAATAAAACTTCCTTATTTTTTAATAGGAGAAATGAACATCACAGAAAGAAAATGTGAAAATAAATGTTTAAATGGAGCCTTTAAAAATATATCTACTGTATAATGATTATGATAGAAAGATTAAACTAAAAATACTAGGAAATCCAATAATTGAAGAAAAACAATTAAAATTTATAAAATGGCCTATAATGCCCAAAGTAAAAGAAATGCAATTTAAAATTCTTAACAACTACTATCCATCAGCAGAGACACTGAGGAAGAGATTTTGTTTTGAAGTTGACCCTTGTGAATTCTGTCAGGAAAGCCCTGAAGAAATAGAACACTTATTTTTCAGCTGTCGTATAAGTAAGAGGTTTTGGGAAGAAGTCCACTGTTGGTTTAAAAATAAAATAAGAGAACTTGATCATTTTACAAATGAAGATATTCTTATTTACAATTCAAAATTAAATGGGAATAATTCATTGTTAACCCTCTGCGGTCCATGGACGCGTATATGCGTCTTTTGAACAGGTCTGATTTGGGACGTTGTAGCAGCAAGAATCCGCCTCCCTTAGTTTCGGTTTCAATTCAGCTTTAACAAAGAGATTATAAACTACACCCCAGTTTTTAATTTGTGTTAATACTACAGTCATCTCACTGTGTGTCACAGCAACATCCCATAATGGAAAAACTACAAAAAGGATCATATTCTGTCTGCTTTTTGCTGGTAAAGTTAATGATTTCATGTTTCTTACTATTTTTAAATCTTTAATTTTTTGGGAAGTCAATCAGCAGCTTCTCCTTTCAGGGATTTTCAGCCCTGTGTTTTGTGAGGACTGGAAAGCCTCTGTTGTTCCGAGCCTTGAAACGCTGGTGTCCTCCTGTGTCGTGGTACCCTGTACGTTCACCCATCCTCATGGAACCAAACTCCAGACTCAGGCATCTGGTATCGAAATGAACAAAAGGAAGAAACCGTCCACCAAGAGGACCAGTCAAGGGTCTTGGACAGCTTTAAGGATTGAAAGATTTTGGGAGACCTGGGCCAAAACAACCCACGTCTCGCTTTACATCCATCATTTAATGGCTGTAAGGGATCATGACAACGGTCCGTTCTGTGTTCACATGAACATGCTCAGTATGTGGCCATCTTTCCATAACTTTATGAATCAGTACCAACATTTCTGCTTAATACATATTTGCTTGATGTTTTATTTATCCTTTTTTTGTTAGATGATCCTTCAGAACCTGACTTGAGTCACTCAAAGATGGCCTCTAAAGGAAAACCACACTTGATCACCTGTTCAGTTCGCCACACCTTCCCTTCACTCGTGTCAACAATCACTTGGAGCTGGAAACAAAGATGATGTCTTAGAAAGTCAGAAAGTCATTTGTTCTGGAAAATAGGAGACAACTTCTTGGTTGTTTCAGGCACCATTTTGTTTAGAAGAGTGGCGCTTATGAATGTTTTTGTTTTTTATTCCTTTTCAGTGCTCCAGAGCATTTGCCTCGTCTCTTTTCTGTTTTTAATTGACAGATTGGAATATATTTCATTAGGATTGGGAATCAATAGCCAGTTCTTATTGAGAACCAGTTCCCATTGTTTCAATTCCTAGGAATTGTTCGGCACTTCTGCACACGATTCCACTTATCAATTCCAGTTGGAGCGAATTACATCATCTCGCACATTTGCGCAGCTGCAGGAAACCTAGCAATAAAAACATGTCCTTGCCGTCACGCATAGATTTTTGGCTTGTCTCCAATGACCTTGTAGACAAGATGGAGGATGTAAGGATAGAACCAGCCATCTTAACAGACCATAAACTTATACTTATTAAAATTTACTTGAATGAGCGTTTATCTCAGAAGTATTTTCCCAGTTGCTGGAAATTTAACAATTCATTACTTCATGACTTGGAATTTAAGCTAGAAATTGGTATGGTCATTGAAAAATATTGGAAACGAGCTTGTAATTCCGGTAACTATGGACAAAATTGGGAACTAACAAAGTTTGAAATTCAGAAAATGGCTATAAAAAAGAGGAAGAGTTTAGCTGAGTTCCGTAAACAAGCCCTGTTATCCGGGATCTTGATGTTTAAACATAATCTTAGCCCACATAGGTATTTTATCTGGAACAACATAGATATCCTCTATAAAAAGAAATCCTTGTTTTATCAGACATGGTTTGACAGACGAATCCTGTTAGTAGGTCAGTTCCTGAATAAAAAGGATTTTCTAATGTCATATTCAGAATTTCTGCAGTTCTTCAATTTCGCTGTGATGCCAAAGGAATACGCAGTGGTATTTGATGCAATCCCTGCAGGGTCACTACAAATCCTAAACTGCGTGACATTTGAACATAATGCTGAAACTAATAGAATTTTTAATAGAGCTGTAGAGATTACAAGGGAAAGATGTGCTAATAAATATGTTAGAAACCAAAAATCTTGTTCGGTCCCACCTGCTGCAAAGTTTTTTTGGTGTTCAACCATGGGTTACCTAAATTGGAAAAAGGCTAATACTACAATACATAAATATTATATTGATAATAAAATTAAATAAGTTTCATTTAAAATCTTGCACCAAATGTACCCTGTTAAATATATACTTAAAAGATTCAAAATAAATATGGAAGAGTCGTGTACATTCTGCCAATCAAGTAGAGAAACAATATTTCATTTGTTTTATCACTGTTTATACACCAACAGATTTTGGTCTGAACTGGAACAATTTAGTGTCACAAAATTGAAAGTCAACACCTGTATAAGAATTTTTGATGTAATGTCATTATGTGATTTTCATAGTTTGTCCAAAAATGTAATGTATGTTATTCAACTGTTTGTCATCTTTGGAAAATTCCATATCCACAAATGCAAATAGTCTAATTCACATCTGTGCTTTAAAATATTTCTTGTGGGCTGAAAACTGTTTTACAAAACAATTCGACATGTGAAGAACACAAAGGCTATAAGAACATTTCAACTTCTGAAGGATCTGAGCATGTTATAATGAGTTTCATTTTATTCTTGCCCTCTTTTAACACATCGCAATATGCTTTAAGACCCTCTGGCCTGTTTGTAATCTTCCTTGTGCAGGTTGCACAAGTGTTTTCTGTACCTATTGTTATGTATTATTCTAATGAAGTTTATTAAAAAATAAAAAATAAGCAGGAAACATGGCGTCTAATCGGCACACACGTTCCAAAGTTTGGTTATACTTTACAAGAAAGCATGACAGCAGGGTATACTTTCAATGAATGCAAAGTGGATTTTTCATCAAGGGAAGGAAAAAGGATTTGGGCACAAAACACGCGATGACTTAAAGTTAATGACGTGTTTTGACCGCTATGGCCAATTGAATTTTAACGCAGCAACAGCAGCGACGTTCACACGTCCTCTCCTGTTAAGTAGTAAAGGGAACATGGGAAGTTGTATTTTGTAACTGCACTTTGTTTTCATTTTAGCCTTCTTGTCTTAATGAAGCTTTAAAAAATCTTAATCTTTTTGGTAAACATTTTAGTAAGTATAATATTATAAAGGAGACGGAAGAGGATTTGAAGGAGAAGATGAAACTGGAGCACTAGCTTTCCAAAAGCAGTTCATAAAAGTAAGATGGGAAATTGCTGTTCTTCTATTGCTGTGTCCTGATACTGCACTTGTGTTTGTTTTTGCCATTTAGAAGAAAATATTTTAACCTCCTTATCTTAATGAAGCTTTAAAAAAGTCTTTATCTTTCTTTTAAACCTTTTGGAATATGAATAATGTGGAGGAAAAAGAGGAAGATTTAAAGAAGAAGATCAATCTGGATTAATAAAGGTTAAAGACTTCCTTAGTAAAAAGACTTTAGCTAATTTCTTCCAAACACTTTTTTTTTTCAAAACTTTATTGAACAAGGTGATAAGTATACAAAAAAATTGCATACAAAACTGAACAAAGAAGACGAAACATATGCCAGGGGGTGCACTACAGAAATGTTACACACATCCAAATAAATTATAGGTGGTGCAAATAGTTATATTTTCTTTCCTTGAAAGAATGGGGATAGAGGGATAGACAGACCTTGTCATCCCCTATGTAGCCGGTGTATCAGAGAAACTCTGGAGGGTTTTCTCCAAACACAACATACCAGTGTACTTCAGACCCAGCAACACACTCAGACAGAAACTGGTTCACCCGAAAGACAAAACTCCTAAACACAAACTGAACAATGTGGTGTATGCTGTACAGTGCAGCGAGGAATGCCGAGACCTCTACATCGGAGAAACCAAACAGCCACTTCACAAGCACATGGCACAACATAGGAGAGCCACCTCCACGGGACAGGACTCAGCAGTTCATTTGCATCTAAAGGACAAAGGTCACTCTTTCGAGGATGCCAACGTTCACATTTTGGACAGAGAGGACAGATGGTTTGAAAGAGGAGTAAAGGAAGCCATTTATGTCCACTGTGAGCAACCATCTTTGAACAGAGGCGGTGGTTTACGACACCAACTGTCTGCCATCTATAATCCAGTTTTGAGATCCCTTCCTAGATGCCTCAACGCCCACGCATATCCTGGGCCATCTGACCTCAGGAATTCACATGATAGGGTGGGGCCAGGCTTCACAATGCGCTCACCCGAAACTCTGGCTGAATAGGACCCACACCCACCCTCACACCTTGGCTCATAGAAGATCATCAGGGGGTCTTTTGTTCCCTCTTCGGGGGGAAACTCCCACTGGGTTTAAATCTGGGACTCTCCACCATTTGACCTTAGAACTGAAGAAGCCTCTCGGATGAGAGGTGAAACGTCTTCAAGCAACTCAAAGAAGTCCAGACGCTTTTCTTTCAAGCTCATTAGACACACACACACACACACACACACACACACACACACACACACACACACACACACACACACACACACACACACACACACACACACACACACACACACACACACACACACACACTTTCTTGTCTAGCAGTCGTTGTGAGGACAGTCATTGACTTCCATTCATTTTGGTGAATGGATTGCTGATTCATGCTTCTCCGTCTGCGTCAGTGCGAAGACACGCAACGCCATTATCCGTCCTTGCGTGCCTGCCGGAGAGCTCCGCAAGGACGGACGGAGTCGAGCTCTGTTTTCTAAATATCCATCAGTCGAGACGGACAACGCAAGCTTGTGATTGGTCAGGACGCCGCTGTTGTTTACAGCGCTGCCATTGCGCCCTCAAAAACATAAAGAGAGTCGAGAATAACTAGCGGCAGACATGGAGAAGCTTGAAGAATACTTCGCGAAAAAACTAAAAACATGAACGTTTAATTCCCGTGACTGGAGGAGTGAAAAGATGCGCAGCAAGCGTTTTATTTGTGGACAGAAACAACCTATTTTTAGACAATCTGATAACTTGTCAAAACAGCAGTTTAGTAGTCCGTGAGAGGGAATGTGCTTGTGAACATAAAAACATGAGATCCTTTTGCTGTTGGTGGAAGTCTCACATATTCAATTGGTAAAAAGTATCATTATGTAGCTGAGAGAGAGAGGAAGGCCGCACGAGTAACGAGATGTGCGCAAAAAGGAGCCTCTTTGCGGGGAAAGGAGTGGCGCGAACGGAGTAACAACAAACAATTAGACAGATATTGACGGTAAACTTCATATTTTGGAGCGATCTGGACAGATATATTGTCTCTGCAGTTTAGTAGGCTTTTATTAGGCTTATATAAAGTGTAACTCCGAAATGACCACTCTGGCTCGGCTTCCTGACGACAGGCGCTTCTCTTGTTTATTAAACGCCGTGAAAACTACACACAGAAAAACAGTAGCTTCAAAACTTCATTCTTTGAAGATAAATATATGCTTTAGCAAGAAAAAGAAATACCTCGTGGCCGCGTGCCACTTCGGAGGTCCAAATTCAGTACAATCAGTCTTCCTGTTTCTAATTAACACACAAAATAAGTACAATACTACACATAGCAAATATTTACAATATTACACACAAACACAACAAGTTACCTGAGTAATTGGCAGCGCAGGTGCTGCGGATGGCTCAGACAACGCGGTTCTCGTGCTTCCTCATACACATACAACTCACATCTCACATCTCACATCACTTCTCGCGGTAACTCGGTGAGGAAGATACCACTTGTTCCAAAATAAAAGACACAGATTTACGATACAAACAAATATTATATATTCTAACTTCTGGAACCAAATTTGAGTAATTTTATGACACTTACATAAAGGATGATGAGAAGGATAAGTTCAGATAGTACGGCTGTTTTTTGAACTGGAAGCAGAGGAAGTGGACGGAGACTCACAGCCGGAGTCTGAGGCAAATAGCGAGGATGTTGATGACGATGTGGCAGATCCATCCTTCCTCATAGAAGAGTTGGGTCATGATGAGGTAGAGGATGAAAGCAGAGATCCAGCTCCTCGGAGATCCAACAAGAGGAGTGGGCGGTGCCGCGCAGCTGTCAGATCTCGGCGTGAGACAGAGCCACTCCCCACTCCAAAATACATGTACATTATTGCCAAATTAATAAAATAAGTATAAATTAAGACAGTCCAGGTTGTCCTGAAAAAAAAAAGATACCCCATAAGGCAATATTTATTGTTTTTATTAGAAAACACAAAATAAAAACCAAAATGAGTCAAAAACGGTGATTTTCACACTGGACCCCAGAGGGCTAATAATTTCTTTTTAAAATTTGTTATTTGCTATATTTAGTCATATTTTTTATAAATGTACAGTCTAGATTACCATTCTAAATTATAAAAAAAAAACATTCGTCATAAATGTTTGTTGGTTTCACAGTAAAATAAACAACTTTTTTCCAATTTGGATTTTATGTTTTTGAGCTATTTAAGGTCTAATATGCAACCCCTTTATGTCCAAATATAAAAAAATTAGTATACATTCATAAAGTCCAGGTTGTGCTGAAATGATTGATACCACATAAGGCAGTGCTTATGGTTTTTATTTTGGAAATACAATGAAAACCTCTAAATTAGTCAAAAACGGCAAATTGCACCCTGGACCCCAGATGGTTAATTAACATTATTATTATTATGGGTAAATACCACATCCACAAAAGCAAATGGAAAAAAACAACTGCCAAACATGAACTGTTTCACAAATGAATTCCGTATGTTCTTATCCACTTTGACTTGTATAAAAAATTCCAATGCAACTGCAAAAGTCATTTGTCATGCTGCAGAAAAACGTTTAATCTTGTAACAATGTTTTTACTTTGTGATATAAGTGCCTCTTTTTTAAGTTTCTTATTTGTTTTTCTTTTATTGTTACTAAGGATGCCTTGTATGTTTCCATTATGTGTTGTTGTCTCACGAGAAATTGTAATAAGCATTTAATGATAATAAAAAATAAATAAAAAATAGACGCTACCTGCCTGCAGGGGGCGCATGTCCTCAGAGTGTCAATCTCATTTGACTTCCGGGTCACGGACCCTCCTCACGTCGAAGCAGCATGGCAGCCAGAAACCAGCGACGCCGAAAGTCCGGCCCGGTTCGGGCTGAAGGAGAGGATTTACAGGAGGAGTGGGGTTCAGATGAAGAGTTGAACCAGGAGGAAGTGTTCCGACTCGGAGGAACTCGGGTTAGTCCGTTCGGTCGAGCCGTGAATGCTGATCTAGTCAGACCTGAACCAGGTCCTCCCATGGTACCGTTCCAGGGTTACGATGTAGCTCATCCACATCTCTTTAAAAAAATGTTTTGTTGTAAAGCGCCTTGGGGGGTTCTATAACGGCTATATAAATACAGAATATTTACCATACAAAGTGTTAAACCAGGTCAGTGTCTCTGTTTTGGTCCAGGTCAGTGTCTCTGTTTTGGTCCAGGTGTGACCAGGTGTTGGTCCAGGTAAACCTGAAGAGTCTTTTTAAACGTTTTTGTATTTTAGACAGAAAATGTGTTGATCAGCTGATTTTAACCCTTACATAAACCGCAGCTTCCGATTACTGGACAAGCTGCTGTACAAACGCTGTCCCAGGAATAAAGCTACGTGTTGACCTCATGACCTCTGAGTGCCTTTGAATGTCATTTGTCTACAGGCGGACATCGTCCTCATCGCTGGCATCAACGACTCCCGCGAACTGGTGGATGGAGGGATGAAGGGTGCCATCGACGACCTGGAGGAGGGCGAGCTGGAGAGCTTCATCACCAAACTGGGCATCCGCGCCTACGCCGGGGAGCAAAGTATCCCAGATGAGCCGTCAGAAAACATGGCTGCAGGAAAGGTTGAAGGTCAGAATGTGTCCACAGAGGAGCAAGCATCCAGTGGTCTAAGACAAGAGGTGAAACAGAAGAAGGACAGAGACGTTCCTGCTGTGACTGGGAAAAAGTCCAGACAGAACATCAGTGTGTACGAGTTCCAGCCTCGGCAGGTTCTGCTCATTAAGCCAGGCGGGAAGTGGTTCCACATGGAATACGCCGCGGAGGAAACATCGGCGCCACAGGACCCGGTTCTGGTGTCCCGGTACAAGTCCCTCGCCCAGCAGCTGTTTGAGGCCGAGGTGGCGCTTTACAGGTCCAAGAAGAACCTGCAGAAAGGAGCCAACTCGGCCTGGATGAAGTCCGTGGTCTCTGCCGGTGTGCTGGCGGACAGGATGGCTGCCATGACGGTTCTGATCCAGGACGCTCCAGTACACATGCTGGAGCATGTGGAGACCCTTGTGTCCATGATGAAGAGAAAGGGTGGCCGGCGAATGGGCCTGATGGCTCTGGACACCCTGAGAGAGTTGCTGCTCACCAACCTGCTGCCGGAAAACAGGAAGCTCCGCCCATTTATCCAGCATCCCTTTGACAACCTGGAGGAGAAGGCCAGTGGCAACCGGGACGCCCGGGACCGCCGCCTCATCCTCTGGTACTTCGAGCACCTGCTGAAGCTCCACGTGGCTGAGTTCGTGTCGGCGTTGGACGGTATGACTCACGACACGGTGGTGGCCACCAAGACGAAGGCGCTGGGCGTAGCCTACGAGCTGCTCAGCAGGCAACCCGAACAGGAGAGGGTGCTGCTCGCTCAGGTGGTCAACAAGCTGGGAGATCCCGACTACAAGATGGCCACCAAAGCGTCGCACATGCTGGAGACACTGTTGCACCGGCACCCCAACATGAAGACGGTGGTGTGCTGCGAAGTAGAGCGCCTCATGTTCAGACCCAACATCGGCACCAAGGCCCAGTACTACGCCATCTGCTTCCTGAGCCAAGTGGTTCTGAGCCACGACGAGGCCGCGCTCGCCGCCAAGCTCATCGCCATCTACTTCTCCTTCTTCCGCTCCTGCGTCAAGAAAAAGGACGTGGAGTCGAAGATGCTGAGCGCGCTGTTGTCAGGTGTGAACCGGGCCTATCCATACGCCGGCGCTGGGGATGAGAAGGTCAAGGAGCAGCTGGACACCTTGTTCCGAGTGGTCCACCTGGCCAAGTTCAACACGGCGGTGCAGGCGCTCATGTTGCTGTTCCAGGTTCTGGACTCTCAGCAAAGCGTATCGGACCGGTTCTACGTGGCCTTGTACAGGTAGCTCACCTGTTTGGGTTCTGAGTTGGGTGGGACGGCGTAGAAAAGGAACGTCGATAAAATAAAACTCAAAATGATCGACACCAACAGTTCTGGATAAGTATAGAAGCCTGTTACAGACTCGGTTCTGATAGGTTCTCCGTTACCAGACTTGGTTCTGATTATCTGTTACAGACTCGGTTCTGATTATCTGTTACAGACTCGGTTCTGATTATCTGTTACAGACTCGGTTCTGATTATCTGTTACAGACTCGGTTCTGATAGGATCTCCGTTACCAGACTTGGTTCTGATTATCTGTTACAGACTCGGTTCTGATTATCTGTTACAGACTCGGTTCTGATTATCTGTTACAGACTTGGTTCTGATTATCTGTTACAGACTCGGTTCTGATTATCTGTTACAGACTTGGTTCTGATTATCTGTTACAGACTCGGTTCTGATTATCTGTTACAGACTTGGTTCTGATTATCTGTTACAGACTCGGTTCTGATTATCTGTTACAGACTCGGTTCTGATTATCTGTTACAGACTTGGTTCTGATTATCTGTTACAGACTCGGTTCTGATTATCTGTTACAGACTTGGTTCTGATAGGATCTCCGTTACCAGACTTGGTTCTGATTATCTGTTACAGACTCGGTTCTGATTATCTGTTACAGACTTGGTTCTGATTATCTGTTACAGACTCGGTTCTGATTATCTGTTACAGACTTGGTTCTGATTATCTGTTACAGACTCGGTTCTGATTATCTGTTACAGACTTGGTTCTGATAGGATCTCCGTTACCAGACTTGGTTCTGATTATCTGTTACAGACTCGGTTCTGATTATCTGTTACAGACTCAGTTCTGATTATCTGTTACAGACTTGGTTCTGATAGGATCTCCGTTACCAGACTTGGTTCTGATTATCTGTTACAGACTCGGTTCTGATTATCTGTTACAGACTTGGTTCTGATTATCTGTTACAGACTCGGTTCTGATTATCTGTTACAGACTCGGTTCTGATTATCTGTTACAGACTCGGTTCTGATAGGATCTCCGTTACCAGACTTGGTTCTGATAGGTTCTCCGTTACAGACTCGGTTCTGATTATCTGTTACAGACTCGGTTCTGATAGGTTCTCCGTTACAGACTCGGTTCTGATTATCTGTTACAGACTCGGTTCTGATAGGATCTCCGTTACCAGACTTGGTTCTGATAGGTTCTCCGTTACAGACTCGGTTCTGATTATCTGTTACAGACTCGGTTCTGATAGGATCTCCGTTACCAGACTTGGTTCTGATAGGTTCTCTGTTACAGACTCGGTTCTGATAGATTATCTGTTACAGACTCGGTTCTGATAGATTATCTGTTACAGACTCGGTTCTGATAGATTATCTGTTACAGACTTGGTTCTGATAGGTTCTCTGTTACAGACTCGGTTCTGATAGATTATCTGTTACAGACTCGGTTCTGATAGATTATCTGTTACAGACTCGGTTCCGATAGATTATCTGTTACAGACTCGGTTCTGATAGATTATCTGTTACAGACTCGGTTCTGATAGGTTCTCCGTGGTTTGATCACATGGTAAAAACCATGAGGTCACCATGCTGGTGAACTACTCTCACCTGTAAGGTGAGGTCACATGATGTCCATTCAGGTTCTGAGGGGAGGGCTTGGTGACGGCGTGTGCCTGGCTCGTGATTGGTTGGCAGTAATGGCGCTTACACATTAGGGTCAGTTTGGTCTCATGGGGCAGTGTTCACGTGTAGTTCTGAAGGACTTCTCAGGAATGTGGAAATCCCGAGCTCGTGGGCGGCGTTTAAGTCCTCACACACACACACACACACACACTCTCGCTGCTCGCTCCTCATTGAGCAGCTGTGGCGAGAGCAGGTGGTGCACAGGACTCACTGCGCGGCAGCTCCGTGCTACAGGGATGTTTGCTCCTCAGCATCCAGGATGAAAACGAATCCCCGCTGGCCAACTACTCACCAGTCCGTGCTGTCCCGGTAGATGCTAGGACACGGCGATAACCATAAATGTCCCGATGTGTTCACTGGCATTAAAGCGTCTAAACCCGGCTAAACGACTCCAAACGTAGGACAGAGTTTAAAAACAGGATGTCATTTCAGAACCTTTATTTTGAAAAGTTCAGTGGAACAAAGCAAAAAGAGATGAAGAGAATCAAAGTGGTTAACAAAATAAAAGCCTTCAACAACACAAAGATTCACACAACCTCCCACGGGAGCAGAACAATCCTGTTAATAATTCCGTTCTCCGTTTCGGGACCTTCACGGATCCAAACACCTTAAAAAGACCACATTGTTTGCAGGAAGCTGCTGGATCCGGGCCTGTCAACGTCCTCGAGCCAGAACATGTTCCTCAACCTGCTCTTCAAGTCCATGAAGGTGGACGTTCTGCCCAGACGGGTCAAAGCCTTCAGCAAGCGCCTGCTGCAGGTCAGCGCCCAGCAGAGCCCCGCCTTCGCCTGCGGAGCGCTCTTCCTGTTGTCAGAACTCATCAGGGCCAAACCGGGCCTCAGGGATCTTCTGCAGGAAGGAGGGGTGAGAAACCAGAACCTGAGTGCTCGGGTCCAGGACCTGCGCCGGTCAGCTGGACACGCTAATGTTCATAAATGCTGAGATGGTTCTGATTCTGCTGGGTTCTGACAGGAAGGAGAGGATGAGGAGGAGGAGTTTAAAGACCTGAAGGAGGAAGAGGAGGAGGAGAACGAGGAGGAGGGAGGAGCCAGGATCAAACCCGCGGCATCATGGGTACACCACCAGAACATGGAAGGTGTGGGGTGGTTCTGATCATTCTGGCTCGGTACTAGTTCCAGTTCTGATGTTCTGACCCGTGTTTCAGGAGGAAGGACTTCTCAGAACTACGATCCGCTTCACAGAAACCCGCTGTTCTGCGGCGCCGACCACTCCTCCTTTTGGGAGCTGCACCAGGTAAGAACCAGTCCAGAACTGGATCAGGATCCGACCAGAACCAGGGGCTGACCAGAACCTGTTTCTCCACAGTTCTCTCTTCACTTCCACCCATCGGTGGCGCTGTTTGCCAGAACTATCCTTCAGGTAACAGAGCCGGGCCTGAGCAGATCCTCCTGATGGTTCTGTTGGACCTGAGACAGTTACGTGTTTCCACAGGCAGAACCGATCCAGTACACCGGAGACCCGCTGCAGGACTTCACCCTCATCCGGTTCCTGGACCGCTTCGTCTTCAGGAACCCCAAACAGCAGAAGGGGAAACGTAAGGAAGTTCTGGAGGTTCTGGGACCAGGCCCGGCTCACCCACCTGACGGTTCCGCTCTTTTGTTCTTTCAGAAAACTCCGACTCTGCTGTTCTCCGACCCAAACTCAGGTTCTTGCCCGGTTCTGTACCAGGTGAGTTCTAAAACAAGGTCTTGTTTCTGATGCTGATTCTCTTCTCATGTGTCTACCTGTCCCCGCCCACCTGTCCCCTTGTCTCCGCCCACCTGTCCCCGCCCACCTGTCCCCACCAGTGAACTGTGCTGACTTCCTGTCCAAAGAGGAGAGTCAGGTTCCCGTGGACCAGGTCTTCTTCCACCGGTAGGTTCTGGACCTCATGCCGGGCCCCTGGTTCTGGTTCTGGTGAGTCTGAGTCTGTTTCTCTTTCTCTGCAGCTTCTTCAAAAAGCGTCAGCAGGACAAACAGAACCAGCGTCCAGAGAGAGGGGGGGACGACGAGAGCGTGGAGGACGTGGACGACGAGGAGTTTGAGAACCTTCTGGGTACGTTCTGGTGGAGGCGGTCTGGAAAGCCCATTAGAAAGCAGACGTGGGTTCTGACAGGACTCTCTGGTTCTGACCCAAACAGATTCCTTGGAGGGAGACTCGTACTTCACTGATGTGGAAAAGGAGGACTTGGACTTTGCAGCGTGAGTTCCCCAGAACCAGAACCGGGTCCAAACCCGGCTCAGTGCAGCCTTTGAAGCCCTCAGACCCAGATGATTAACAGCCAGCAGGTCCACGGGGTGGTCCGGTCCGGTCTGGTAGCTTCCAGCTCAGGCAGGGCGTGGGTTAGAGTCCCCAGGGCCGAAACCACCAGGTGGTTCCTGAAGGGTTCTGGTTCGTCTTCATCACTCTTCACTACTCTTCCTCTCTCAGGAATGTGAAAAGCAAAAGAACCCAGAAGAACCCGGACTCGGATTCGGACCTGAGCGACCTGGATGATGAGGAGGTGTCTCTGGGCAGCATGGACGAGGAAGACTTTGGAGATGTCCTGGAGGAGGAGGAAGGAGGGACTTTCATGGATCCCAGTGGAGATGAAGAGGATGAAGGTAAGAAAATGAAGGACTTTAGGTTCTGACCCGATTCACATTAGTGGGTTTCCTCAGGTTCTGCTTCCTGTTTCAGCTCCAGAGCTGGAGGAGGAGGAGGAGGAGGAGGAGGGTTCGTACCAACTCATCTTCATCACTTAGTCAATCTCAAACGTTCCAAGTTTTCCTTTTTCCGTTTCAGATGAAGATCTGGATCCACCGGTCAGGAAGAGGAGGCCCAACGATCTAAGCTTCTGTCCAGCTTCAGGTCTGGAACATCTCAGCTTTGTGGTTCTGTTGGGCTTCAGCTAACTTCATCAGGTTCTGCTTTCAGGTTCTGCAACAAGAACCAAGAAACCAAAACAAGAAGCTTCCATGTTTGCTTCCGCTGAGGAGGTAAGTGTGGAGTTGGTTCTGATTCTGTTGGACTCAAAGTTCTGCTCTTCACACCAGAACTAATAATGATTCTTTCTAGTTTGGCTCGCTGCTGGACGAGAACACGGACGCCAAGTTTGACCACATGGGTCTGAATGCCATGGCAACCAAGGACAGGGCAGGTAGGGCACAACCTTTGACCTTTTGACCGTCAGCAGCATGATTATTGACACCCCCCCGCCACCTGACCTTTGACCCTTTGGCAGCCTGACCTTTGACACACACAGCTCTGACATTTGACCCAGTGGCCTTTGGCAGTAGGACCTTTGACCCACACACACCTCTGACCTTTGACCCGTGGACATTGACTGCAAATAGTGAAAAACGTTTAGATTTTTATTTTTTGCACCAGAACATCACAGATGCATGATGGGAACAGGAAGCAGGTGCGACCGGTTCTGTTCTGTGTCCTGCAGGCCTGAAGCAGCTGAAGTGGGAGTCTCAGAGGGACGACTGGATCCACAACCGCGACGCCACGACGCTCCGCCGGAAAAAGAGCAGGGGGAAGCGGCACGGCCAGGGCCAAACAGGAAACAGGAAGTTCCGACACAAGAAGAAGTAACCAGTTCCGACTCAGTCCTGTCTGTCCGACCAGGCCCGCTGGTCCCGTTCTCTCATCCCGTAGACGCCGGCCCACTCGTTGGACTGGTAGAAGGCTGGGAGGAGAACCAGAACATCAGCTGATTAATACATGAGAACATTGTGATCCGAGGTTCTTTCTGTAAATGTAAGACTGTACTCCCCCCCCCCCCCACACACACACGCGCGCGTTCCTGTTTTGCTAAATAAAGTTACATAAGAGCTTGTAAACACCTCTGGGCGTTAACTCTTCATTCTGATGGAACGACGGCCAGCGTGGGGGAGAGAGCAGCGTTGGAACGTCTGCCAGCCGACGCCGCTGCTGTTGGGCCGACCAATCACAGACGTGTGATGGATAATTAAAAAGTTGGGCTCTACTCCCGTTTGCCCTTGCGTGCCAGTC
Organism: Nothobranchius furzeri; assembly: GCF_043380555.1. NCBI lineage: Eukaryota > Metazoa > Chordata > Actinopteri > Cyprinodontiformes > Nothobranchiidae > Nothobranchius > Nothobranchius furzeri. Next base: position 17,263,520 of record NC_091742.1, read on the forward strand.
GGACAGCCGTGGCATCGATGGATAACGGCACTCCACACCTCTGCAGTAAGCTAGGCTTAAGGACGACCCTGTGGTTCACTCAGAGCCTCCAGCACCAGCAGGAGCTGCTGTGCATGGAGGTGTTTTTCTGGACCACTAGGTCCACCCTGTAGCTGGTTAAAGTACCAACCATCACTAAGGCCTCCTTACCTTCCAGGATGGAGGGGAACTTCCTGTTCATGGTGTTTCTGAAATCTGAGGGAAGACCAACAGAAGGTTTCAGCAGCAGTTCAGACAGCTGGTCTGAATCCAGAGCTGTGATCCAATACCTTGGCTCTGATTCATCTTATGAAAGAGAGTGTATGCCCCAAAGACACCCAGCAGCTCCAGAACCATCACGCCCCGCAGGATCTGCCTGGCCGGAGGCATTTGGGAAGGAAGACTTTTCTTCTGACCAACAGTCCAGATTTCACCATCTGCAAACAAACCAGAAGATATTTCTCAAACAGGAAGCAGGTGAAAGTAAATGTTCAGCAGAGGAGGACGGCTTGTTCAGTGGTGCTCAACAATCTGCACAAGTAAACATCTCCAGAACCCAGTAGACTGCCAGAGACAGAATCACGGTAACGAATGGAAAAAACATTTACTGGTAATTGTTTTTTGTGTCTTCCACTTCCCTGCTCTGAGCCAATCAGGCTTCAGGATTCCTGGCACAATTCTTTTAAATCAAAACCATAAAACCTGTCTGCCACCAGGGGGCGCTGGGAGCCATAAACATCTGTTTGACTTCCTTAAGATGTCTAAAGCTCCGCCTTCCTCGCCTCTGATTGGCTATTTGATTTAGCAGCAAACCCTCCCACCAACAACTTTTCACTAATCACCATTCTACACAGTTTTCATGTTTCTTTTAATAAAGATAAAATGTGAATTTATACTGAATCGTGTTGCGTTTATCGGACTCTTGGCTCTCGGGCACGGAGCTTATTACAGCAGGGCCGTACCTGGTATGAAGCTGTACAGCAGCGGCCCCAGACTGGACCTCTCTGTCAGAAGCAGCTGGAGACTGAGATGTGCTCCAACTCAAACAGCCCTAACCTGTAAGATAAGTGATTCAATGCAACAAGATTCATTACAAGCTCACGTTTGACGCTTTTCAGGTTCTTCTAGAAAAACAGAAAATAGTTTGTTGTAAAAAAACATTTTTTGTCCTTGCGTGCCGGTCGGACAGCCGTGGCATCGATGGATAACGGCGCTCCACACCTCTGCAGTGAGCTAGGCTCAAAGACGACCCTGTGGTTCACTCAGAGCTTGCAGCTCCTGTGCATGGAGGTGTTTTTCTGGACCGTAATCGGAAGGTTGCAGGTTCGAGCCCCGCTCAGTCTGTCGCTGTCGTTGTGTCCTTGGGTAAGACACTTAACCCACGTTGCCTGCTGGTGGTGGTAGGAGGGCCCGGTGGCGCCAGTGCTCGGCAGCCTCGCCTCTGTCAGTGCGCCCCAGGGCAGCTGTGGCTACATCGTAGCTCATCACCACCAGGGTGTGAATGGGTGAATGACTGATTGTGTTGTAAAGCGCCTTGAGGGGTTCCAGGACTCTAGAAGGCGCTATATCAAATACTTACCATTTACCACTGGGTCCACCCCGTAGCTGGTTTAAGTAAACAAATGGTAATATTATAGCGATGACTTCACAGTTTCTTCAAGAAACTCCTCAAGATCTGTCTGTAAACCTAAAACCTGCAGCGAAGGAGGACGGGTTCCTCTTGCATCAAACAGCCGATCGGTGGTGAGAAAGGCGGGGCCTTCCTTAGACATCCTATGATTCCAAATGCGACCGGCGTGAGCCACACGCTGGTCCTCCCGGGCCACCGTCCAGCATGTTTTATGTGTTTCTCTTCTCCAACACACCTGAGTGTGGGGCTTCATTTATCCAAACGTTCCTATATTCCTTCCTACAAATGAAATGTAGGATGTGTGTACTCCTGATTTATGAAACGTGCGATGGCTTCTCGTACGCACGTTCCTCCGTAACCGTCTGATGATAAATCCCACCTACCAGCATGGAGCTGACCACCACCGACCGGAAGAGTACAAGCAAACAGGCTGCTTTGGTTTCTGAGATTTTACAACTCTTTTTGTAGGTCATTCAAAGGTCACCATCCCCAGACAGACCAAACCATCCAGAACAGTCTCCTTTCTTACTGCTTCGTTTGTGCTGATTGGTGCAGGTAAGATTGTTGTTTGCACCAATCAGCACAAACGTACAGAGAGGTTCCTGTAACGGGTTCTCGTTTACATCTAAGGAGTCCTTCTGGTTGGAGTTAGTTTCACTTGGAGATGTTGTCTGAGAGAGCAGCCTCAGCCTCTTCTGAGCTGTCAGTCAGGCTGGTTGCCTTGGGAACGCGGCAGGGAGCAGAGGAGGTTCTGGGGGTTCTCTTGTTGTAAAATAAAGTATGAACTGGAATCGGATTCATGAGGTTTGTCTGTTGCTCTTCAAAAGTTCCCAAATCCCAGCACAGCAGAAGGATTTGTTCCTCAGGAGACGCTCTGTTGAATCTTCAATAACACACATTAGTCATGATATCATGTCAGGTTCCCGTCGGTCACGTGTCTTTTACTGGTTTTAGCACCAATAATGCGCACTGCCGCTTTCCCACCGACATAACTACATACTGGGTAAATGTCATTAGTGGATGACTGAGACCTTCAGTACTGCTGTTACCCCGGTCTACCACTAGATGCTGTGCATGGTCACAGCTGTTCTTATATTTAGGAACATGTTCACACACAAGTACAAGTAGGTAAATGCCACACAATGCCTAAACTCCTGCCTACGCACACATCTGTGCGTAAGTACGGTGCATAAATGAGGGTCCTGGTCTAGAACCTGGAGCACCAGGACCACCACTAAAGGAGGGGATGGAGATGTTTTACGGTATTACCTTCATCAGGTGGTCACTGGTGCTGAGTAGAACTGTGACCCGAGGAGGAGGTGCTGCAGCGCTCTGGGGCCCAGTACCCCCCCACACCGCACCTTACGGTCTTCTGTCAAGTGCACTTGGAGGAAGTGCGCAAAGACTTCGAGTGCGTGGTGGTACGCAAGTGTGCAAATAATTGCCGAATTGTGTCAGGGTCAGGGAGCGTTGCGTGATCGATCGCAATGCATGCCGGGATGCTGGTCGACAGACATATACGTAGACGCCCCATAGACTGGCGCTGCCGTAGTGGCCGACCGCCATCTTAGATGGGTCTCATTCGTTTCTACTGAGGAAGGTGCTTACCCAACTAAAAATCACATTTTATCAAGCTCTTTTACAGAATCACACACAAGGTATGGCGTGATAAATAAAATATAAATAAATGAACAAAACAAATAAGAATATATAAAATCCCATCAGGCAGCCCAGAAAGGTCACTAGTAGTCTCACGTGATCTGTTCTCAATAGAACACTGATTGTTGTAACCATAGGCTGCACAAAAATAGGCATTGTTGCTCACTTCACTGACTTTAGACCTTGAGGAGACCCATCCAATATGGTGATGCTGTTACGCAACAATGCCCAATGGGGCATCTACTATTCCTGTTTGTGCTGGTCACTGTGCTACCTTTAAAAAACCTTTATTAACAACTTTCAAACAAAGAACCAAACAATTTCCATCCATTTTCATCCGCTCATCCGGAGTCGGGTCGCGGGGGCAGTAGCCTAAGTCGAGAGGCCCAGACTTCCCTCTCCCCAGCCACTTACTTGGGCCAGCTCCTCCGGAGGATTCCCAAGGCGTTTCCTGGTCAGGTGAGAGACATAGTCCCTCCAGCGTGTCCTGGGTCTTCCTTTAGGCCTCCTCACAGTTGGACGTGCCCAGAAAGCCTCACCAGGGAGCCATCCAGGAGGCATCCTGACCAGATGCCCGAGCCACCTCAACTGGCTTCTCTCAATGTGGAGGAGCAGCGAATCTACTCTGAGCCTCTCCCGGATGACTGAGCTTCTCACCCTATCTCTAAGGGAGAGCCCAGCCACTCTATGGAGAAAACTCATTTCAGCCGCTTGTGAACAAGACCCCGAGATACTTAAACTCCTCCACTTGGGGTAGGACCTCATCCCTGACCGGGAAAAGGCATTCTACCCTTTTCCGACACAGGACCATGGTCTCAGATTTAGAAGAGCTGATTCTAATCCCAGCTGCTTCACACTCAGCAACTAAAAAACCGCATTACTCCTCCTGAATCCGAGGTTCGACAATCTGACGGACCCTCTTCTCAACAACCCCTGAATAGACCTTACCAGGAAGGCTCAGAAGTGTGATCCCCCTGTACAACACACCCTGTGGTCCTGCTTTCTAAATAGGGAACCACCACCCCAGTCTGCCAGTCCAATGGAACTGCCCCTGATGTCCACGTGATACTACAAAGCTGCATCAACCTACACAACCCCACAACATCCAGAGCTTTATGGAACTCTGGACTGATCTCATCCACCCCCACTGAGGAGCTTTTTGGCCACCTCAGTGACCTCAGCACCAGAGACTGGAGAGTCCAACTCAAAGTCCCCATACCCTGCTTCCTCACTGGAAGACATGCCGGTGGGATTGTGAAGGTTTTTGAAGTATTCTGCCCACCAATCCACAACGTCCTGAGTAGAGGTCAGCAGCACACCATCCCCACTGTAAACAGTGTTGGTAATGCACTGCTTTCCCCTCCTGAGACGCCAGATTGTTGACCAGAACCTCTTAGAAGCCATACGGAAGTCTTGCTCCATGGTCTCACCGAACTCCTCCCACACCCGGGTTTTTGCCTCCAAGACCACCCGAGCCACATTCTGCTTGGACTGCTGGTATCCATCAGCTGCCTGTGGAGTCCCACAGGCCAAAAAGACCTGATAGGACTTTTCTTCAGCATCCCTAACCGTCGGTGTCCACCAGCAGGTTCGGGGGTTGCCGCCACGACAGGCATCGACAATCCTGTGGCCGCAGCTCCGGTCAGCCGCCTCAACAACAGAAGCACGCAACAGGCCCAATTCGGTCCCAGTGTTCCCCGCCTCCCTTGGGACGTGTTCGAAGTTCTGTCGGAGGTGGGAATTGAAGCTCCTTCTGACAGGAAACTCCACCAGATGTTCCCAGCAGACCCCAACAATACTTTTGGGCCTGCCTAGTCTGACCGACTTCCTGCACCACCATCAAAGTCAACTGACCACCAGGTAGTGGTCAGTTGATGGCTCCGCCCCTCTCTCCACCCGAGTGTCCAAGACATGCATCCGCAGATTAGATGAGACAACAACAAAGTCGATCGTCGAGCTGCAGCCTAAGGCATCCTGGTGCCAAGAGCACATAGGGACACCTTCATGTCTGAACATGGTGTTGGTCATGGACAGTCCATGACGAGGACAGAAGTCCAGTAACAAAACACCGCTCTGACTCAGATCAGGGCCGTTCCTCCCAACCACACCTCTCCAGGTCTCATGTTGGTTTCCCACATTGAAATAAATCAATATTCATTGCTGCTTTGTCTAAAACTTTCAGAGCATCAACTAATCATCCTACAACAAACTACTTTCATTAGATAATACATACATGACTGTCATCTGGGATGCTATGTTCATCCCGCTATGGTCGTCTCCAGTTGTGTTAGGGTTAGTGTGTTCATTCTATAATGGTTCCACTAATTCACCGATACACTCAACAGCTTCCAGATGTCAGTTTATGTGCTGAAAATGAAGTGTGTGTTTTCTAAAGGCGATGAAGCCGGTGGACTACGACAGATCTGAGTTGGTAAACAATTTTCCTGCTGGTTATTTTAATCATGTTCAAATGACAACGTTTATCTTTTTCCAAGCTGTTGCATATGTAAGTAAAATGTATGTTACTTATTTTTTCCCCAACTTTATTTTCATTTATTGACATTAAAATAAAAATACAAAACTAAATTGCTAAAAGCCAAAATGAAAAAGAAGAAAAACGTATGTTATCTGCCCCCTTTAACTAAAATAACATTAATACAAATGAAACAATCATATGATTCTTAAAAAAATTGAATAATATAGAGTTCCTGGACTGGTTGGTCGACACAACCTCAACCCATGAATTGAAAAAAAGAGAGAAAACAAGTTAGACAGAAAGAAGCATAAAGTTATATACCTATATACATACATATATACACATATGCATACATAGACTTGTTCCCTTGTTCCCTTTTTTTTCTTTTTTTTTCTTTCATCCTCCCCAACCCCCGTCCCCTCACGCGTTTATGTAACAGATCTATATAAGTTAATCATTTCATTTTTTATCTCTTTTTTTGAAAGTCAATAATGTTTTAGCATTCTCAAGAACTATATGTATTTAATTTATTCCACAATTTAACTCCATATATGGACACACAATGTTCCTTTATGAGTATCCGATGCCTAAGTATATTAAATAATTAATGTCCTTTTAAATCATATTTGCTATGTCTTTTTGTAAATCTTTTGATGAAACCTGCAGGTGTGTACCCTTTGTTTGCATTACACATCCATTTTAAAATATTGTAGCCCACCAGAGAATTTTAGTGTTTTTAATTTTATAAATAATGGATTGGACGGATTTCTGTAGTTGCTCCTTGTGATTATTCTTATTGCTTTTTTTCTGTAAGATGTAAATGGAATTTGTGTAAGTTTTATATGTTGTTCCCCAGATTTCAGTGCAGTAGTTCAGGTATGGGATCAGTGAGTTATATAACAAACATAGGGAATTATTATCAAGTAACCATTTTGCTCTATGTAACACCATAGATCTATTTCCCATGAACAGTGATGTTGCAAAGACTATACATCCTAGAAATGGAAAACTGGCAAAGATGGAAAGGAAATTAAGTCAATGCACCATTTAAATGATGGCACTACAAGCTCACTCAATAACAATTTCATCTGCATCCACTTGAATGTAAGGATCTTCCAAGACAAGACATTGGCAATGACTGCGGCATGTTTGTGTCGATGGTAAGATTGATTTACTCCCATGAACATCTTGGTAAGCAAACAATATGAAAAACTGTAAAAATGTTGTTTTTAATTAGCAGGCTGCCGTTTACGCTAGCTGTGATGCACCATTTGACTGCTCAGCAGTAAGGGTCACACACACGCACTCTGGCCGCCGCTCTTCAGCATGCAGTTTAGCGGAGATCCCGCAGGGGGCGACCAGGTGCGGGAGGAGCGTTGAGTCGTGGTAACGGAAAGTAGAAGAAGAGTCTTCCGGTGTCCTTGTGCTGAAGACGCGACCACAGACGGCTCACCGACATGTTCAGACACATGATTGTGAGTTGATTTTGGTTTGTGTTCGACTCTATCGTGAAGTTGAGTTAGTTTCTAATGAATCAGAGGAATCTAAGCAGCAGCTTCAGCTAATCGCCGCTAGCCGAGGGCAGGCTACTTCCGTCCGGCTCGTGCTAACCCTCAGCCTCCAGGAGATGGTTTTAGACGGCGGTGAAGCTAGTTTGAAGTTAAACGTTGGATATTCCACAGACTTTGGTTCCCACGGTCATCGATAAGTCTTCATGCCGTGTGCTGCGCCACAGACGGCGGTTAGCTGGGTTCCAAAGACTCGCTACTGGGAGCAGTGGTCCGCCTAGGCACCATCAACAAATTTGTAGTCCTTTGTAAACGAGTACAAAAAAAAAAAAGTCAAAGCTTCCAGAACAATTTCTTAAATGGCTCCAAATTGCATCAGAGTTGTGTGACTAAACTACATTTACAAGACACAGCAGTTTTTATAACTTTTCACAAAATCTGATCTTTTTTATTAAAATTTATATCCAAAATGAAGGGACATTTTGTTTCAGTACCTCCTAGGTTCATTTATTTTAATACCCAAAACCATTTCTTAATGGTGCTACTAAGCTAGACCAATGAGACACAGCAGTGTTTAACACCTTTCATACAATTAGATCTTTTTTGTTAGGATTTTATCCTAATAATCAGATCTTGAAAAATGTGAAAACAAACTGCTGTGTCTTTTTTGTCTGGTTAAGTAACACCATTGAGAAATGGTTTTAGGTATTCAGACTTATTTACCTTGGAGCTATTGAAAAAAATCTTGTCTTTTGGATAAAAATTCTAATAAAGATCCGATTGTGTGAAAGGTGTTTAAACTGCTGTGTCTTGTAAGTGTAGTTTAGTAGCACAAGTCAGAAGTCATTTTGAGTCATTCAGGCAATTATTCTGGAAGCTTTAGATTTTTTTTGTACTCGTTTACAAAGGACTACAAATTTGTTGATTGCTCCTAAGCAAACCACCGTTCCCATTGGTGAGTCCTCAGAACTAAGCTTACCGCCGTCTGTGCTGGTGAGCACGGCATCGGCATGAAGACTTATCACTGACCTAGTGAACCAACGTTTGTCGAATATCCAACGTCCAACTTGAAGCTGACTTCAGCGCGGTCTGGTTTAGTTGGTGTTTAACTCGGTCCATTTGGACCTCAGTAGTTCTCTTCCACCCTGTAAGTGGGCCTGTGGGTAAGTGAGGACCTGACTACTTTGCTGCTGTTTCCAGGCCTTCCAGCAGGTGGCGCGGCGCAGCGTCAGCAGCTCCATCCGCCGGCAGATAGAAAATAAAGTTCCAGAGAAACAGAAGCTGTTTCAGGTAAAAGCACCACGGCTCCTCACCCATAGTCTGATCTCAGAGCTGCAACAGAAGAGCTTTTGTATGTTGCCTCTTAACAACTTCTAACGTAGCTATACTCACTCTGTGCGGCCCAAAATCAAGGCCACACTGGTTTGTCACTGGATTGCCTTTAGAATCAGAATCAGCGGTACTGTCATTTCACCAGCATCCTGGGACAGAGATTGGACTCAGCAGCACAATCTGACAACATTCGGTTTGACTACGACACATTCTGTTTCCATAAGCTTCTGCTACGTCACCAGATCTATCTCCATCCAGTGTTGCATCAATGTCTCACCAAGATCTGGCACTGATGATGGTAGAGTCTGACCGCTGCACAAAGCCTTCTCCAGCACATCCCAAAGATTCTCACTGGGGTTAAGGTCTGGACTCTGTGGTGGCCAATCCATGTGTGAGAATGATGTCTGATGCTCCCTGAATCACTCTTTTCCTGTCTGAGCCTGATGAGTCCTGGCATTGTCATCCTGGAATATGGCTGAAGATGGAATAACCCGGGCATTCAGGATATTCAGGTAGTCAGCTGACCTCATTCTTGGAGCACATCCTGTTGCTGAACCTAGACCTGACCACCTGCAGCAAGCCCAGATCATAGCACTGCCCCCACAGGCTTGTACAGTAGGCACTAGGCATGATGGGTAGGGATGGGTAACTTTGACATTTGAATAAACATTACCAATTCCTGGTACCTATGAATCTATACCAGTACTTAAAGGTTCCAATTTTCGATACTTTTGAGTGTTTAATAATTATTTAAATTGTTTTTTTTAATTAAATATGTATTATTTTCCCAATATATAACCATATTTGATAAATTTGATGATAAATAACATACATTCGTATTTTATCATCGTAGTGTTGTACAAAATTCTTCAACATGAAAACCTTTAACAACAACAGTTTCTAAATAACAACAAAAACAAACCAGCTCCGTGTCCTTGTAGTTTATAAACTGTGTGATGGTGAGTCCTTGTAGTATTATAAACTATGATGGTGGGTCCTTGTAGTTTTATAAACTGTGTGATGGTGGTCCTTGTAGTTTTAAAAACTGTGATGGTGGTCCTTGTAGTTTTATAAACTGTGATGGTGGGTCCTTGTAGTTTAAACCTGTGTGATGGTGGGTCCTTGTAGTTTATAAACTGTGTGATGGTGAGTCCTTGTAGTTTTATAAACTATGATGGTGGGTCCTTGTAGTTTTATAAACTGTGTGATGGTGGTCCTTGTAGTCTTAAAAACTGTGATGGTGGTCCTTGTAGTTTTATAAACTGTGTGATGGTGGTCCTTGTAGTCTTAAAAACTGTGATGGTGGTCCTTGTAGTTTTATAAACTGTGTGATGGTGGTCCTTGTAGTTTTATAAACTGCGATGGTGGGTCCTTGTAGTTTAAACCTGTGTGATGGTGGGTCCTTGTAGTTTATAAACTGTGTGATGGTGGGTCCTTGTAGTTTATAAACTGTGTGATGGTGAGTCCTTGTAGTTTTATAAACTGTGTGATGGTGGGTCCTTGTAGTTTTATAAACTGTGTTATGGTGGGTCCTTGTAGTTTATAAACTGTGTGATGGTGAGTCCTTGTAGTTTTATAAACTATGATGGTGGGTCCTTGTAGTTTATAAACTGTGTGATGGTGGGTCCTTGTAGTTTTATAAACTGTGTTATGGTGGGTCCTTGTAGTTTATAAACTGTGTGATGGTGAGTCCTTGTCGTTTTATAAACTATGATGGTGGGTCCTTGTAGTTTATAAACTGTGTGATGGTGGGTCCTTGTAGTTTAAACCTGTGTGATGGTGAGTCCTTGTCGTTTTATAAACTGTGTGATGGTGAGTCCTTGTCGTTTATAAACTGTGATGGTGGGTCCTTGTAGTTTTATAAACTGTGTTATGGTGGGTCCTTGTAGTTTATAAACTGTGTGATGGTGAGTCCTTGTAGTTTTATAAACTGTGTTATGGTGGGTCCTTGTAGTTTTAAAAACGGTGTGATGTGGTCCGTGTAGTTTTATAAACTGTTAATTACACTGAAGCAAACATCTCTGTTGTGAACTACATTTACTGTGCATCTTAATTCCTGTTGCCGTTCTTTTTCAAACTAGATTTTTCCTTGTCGGAAGAGGAACTTCCGAGGAGAAAGTGAATGCAGCATTAGCTATGTAAACAAACAGTAAGCCATCAAGCTAACGTTATCTTAAACAGTTTCTTTAGCAGCTGGAGCAGATTAAGATGCCTCATACTCAGATCGTTGTTGCTGGTTTCATCATCACCCAACAGACCATCGCATTAGTGAAGTGAAGCCAAACTTTAGAGCGTGTTCGCTTTCTTCTGCCTCTTGTCAGTGCGCACCAGGGCAGTTGTGGCTTCATCGTAGCTCATCACCATCAGTGTGTGAATGTGAGTGTGAATGGATGAATGATACACTGTAGTGTAAAGTGCTTTGGAGTCCTTACTCTGAGAGGAGCAATACAAGTGCGGGTCATTTATCATCTATCACATTCTAGTCAGTGCCTTTAAAAAGTACCTAATTAAGTACCCATCCCTACTGGAGGGCCCATCACTTCATCTGCCTCTCTTCTTACCCTGATGCACCACCACTCTGGACCAGGGTCCATCTGGACTCATCAGACCAGTTTTAATAAAGCGTTGGACAGTTCTGAACCCAGTCTTTAGGGTTGGGCATCGAGCATCAATTGGAACTGGTTCCAACTGTTCATTTTTCCCGGAATCGCTCAACGTTTTTTATTTTGATTCCTAGTTTCAATTCCTAGAATGCTGACGGAAGAGGAGTCCGCGGCCGATCTCCGTGAAAAATAAACGGGATCTGCAAATTGTGATCAACGCTTTTCAGAGCTGATCACACCAGCTGTCTGTGTGCAGCACCGAGTCCCGTCCCCCCCGGATATAAACAAACGTGTCTGCCGAACTTTTACTCCGTAATGTAAACTTTAACTCCTGAAGCATAGAGGAAACTTGTTAAAATACGTCAACACGTTGGATTTAATAGAAGCTTTAAAGAACAAACTCTGGACGGTGTGAGGTGAGTTTGTCTCACTGCAGAAATAAAAACACACACAGAGCGTCAGCAGGCTTAACAACAACCTGTAGAATAATTAAAGTCATCATGCTAGAGAAGCTTCTCTGTGGTGGACCACACCAGCTTCTGCCACAATAAATAATTATAATAATAATAAATAACATTTGAATTTCCTTTCTGAACTATTCCTGTTGAGAGTTTTAATGTTTAAAATCTGTTAGATTGTTGCTGACAGCAGCTACGTTTAAGTTTCTGTTCTGACTGAATGCTGCTGCAGCATGGAGGTGTAGTTCTCAGTCATCCTGGACATGATCATCCTGAGAGTTTTAGCTGAAAACAGCTAGACGTTTCTGGATATGTTGGAGACATTTAGCCTCTCATCCCAGAGGCTTCTTCCACACTTTGGTTGTGGTCAGAAACAAACACACTGGTTGTGCTGCACGTCTTTTTCTTTTTTTCTCCAAAACATGTTTTTGTCTAAATGAAGGTGATGGTGTTGTTCATAGAATTAAAATTCATGTTGAAGTTAAGATTATTTCATCAAGTAGGACCTGTGGTTAGCTGGCTCGTGTAAAACATGTCATGTCTTCAAAGAATCGGAATCGATAGGAACCGGAATCGAAACGAGGAATCGGAATCGTTCAAAATCAAACGTTGCCCAACCCTAATCTCCTCAGATGTTTTCGCTGCTTGATGCCGATGATCTGACCCTTCTCACACAGACTAACATCTTCTCCATCACCACCAGATGTGTCCTTCCATGCTGACGTCATTAGGGCCATTTTGGGGGTGCTTCAGGCCCTGTAGTATTTTGGGTGGATATTTTCCGATGGATATTTTTTTTTTCCAGTTAAAACTTTAGTTATTTTAAAATTTCTGAAAAAATATCTGTTTGTCCTCAAACACCAGTCATCTACAGTCTGGCAGCGTTTCATGAACAGCCGCATTTTGCACAAAAGGTACATCACTGCCACAAGTCACGCCGCACGTCACCACCAGCTCTGACAGAAGAGAGGAAACATAGGGAAGAGTTTTCTGTCACCGGGAGCATTCCTGCAATGAATGACAGCAGCAGCTGACCAACCAGTGGTTAAATGCTCCCAGCTAGATCCATGGAGGAGGAGCGACAAAGAGCTCTTCCGTAGGTCATTCATCCCCTCATCAGTTTAACTGGTACTGGCATTATCCTGGTACACAATAACACCTCTGTGTCCCTTACAGTATGCTGCATAGTTCTGGAATCCAAGTTTTTCATTGTTTAGTTGTGGCTTTTTTCAGTGGTCAAAGGTTGCAGCACTAGCTTACTGCCTATGTGAATTTAAATGTACCTTTTGTTATTGTTGTTCTTCAGCAACACCAGCCAGGACAGTCATCACTGTGTCCTGAGTGGTAAATGTGGTCTTAGCATCAGCGTCACGTCGTTTTGTTGGAGGGAAACATGTCATCTAAATGTTAGTGCATGTGTCACAATTATGACCAATAAACACAGGAAGCCTGTTGCAGCAGGTCACACATTGATGATGTCACAGTGCGATCAAATGCCAGTAACGAAACTGATGAATTCTGTATAAATACTCTCCAGCAACCTTCTAACCTAACTTGGCTTCATGGTTATTGTTGTCAACAACTTGAAAAACAATCCGACTCTGTAGTCATGTCCAGTTTTCTGTTCATGTTTCAGGAAGACAACGGGATTCCGGTTCACCTGAAAGGAGGCACCGCTGATGCTTTGCTGTACAGGATGACCATGAGTCTCTCTGTCCTAGGTGAGAACATCTTCATGCTTTGACCTCATAACCTGGTTAATGAGCCACGAAGAACCCTAACCCTGCCGACTGTTCCCTGCAGGAGTTGGTTATGTTCTGTACGAGTTGGTGAAGGCGTCTTTTCCTCAGAAGAAGGTCTAACTCATCTCCAGCTGTTTACTTCTATGTTCTCCTGTGGACCAGCTGCTCCAGGCCCAGATCAACCTGAAAGTCCTCTATCATGTTGTGGTTTTGTTTCATGTTCATGGAGTGTTAACTTATTTCTCCAATGAGGATCAATAAACAAAATATACCTCTCATGACCAAAGCAGCTGTTTGTTTGTGCCACTGCAATCAGCTATTCAGAGCCAACGCTAACCCGGGTCTACTGTGAGATGTAGCAGGCTTACATTGGGGTTCTGGTTGGAGCAAGCTACCTTCAGAATCACATCCGCACCTGGAACAGGTTCTGACCCAGATGGACATGGCTGTAGAGTAGGCGGGTAGTTTCTTGTGGGATTTGTTAAAGATGCAGAAACGAATTGATGCAGTCCAGTAGAAGGTCACGGTCATTTAAGGTAATAAATGATCACAATATTCTTTAAGAAAGGCTTGAACATGTTGAAGGGATCAAAGGAACAGTGCTAGGCTGGTTTAAATGACCTGTATTTGATATATCGCCTTCTGGAGTCCTAGACCACCACCAGTAGTCAATGGGGGTTAAGTGTCCTGCCCAAGGACACAACAACAGCGAGGGACTAAGTGGGGCTCGAACCTGCACCCATCCAATTATGGGGCGAGCACCGAACTCCTGTGCCAACATCACCCAGGTTTAAATCCTACCTGTCTGACGGATTTAATTTTGTTAATGTACATTATAAATTCTCATACTCCAGGGTTACTTGTGGAGTACCACAGGGTTCAGTGCTTGGACCAATTCTTTTTACCATATATATATGCTTCTAATTGGTAAAATCACTAGACAGCATGGGATAAACTTCCACTGTTATGCTGACGATACTCAGTTATATCTATCCATTAGTGATGTGTCTGTCGCGAACGAACCGGCTCTTTGAAGTGAACGACGGGAGCCGGCTCGTCATTAGGAGCCGTCTCCCCCCTCTTGCTTTGGTGTTAGCTACAGGCGATTGGTCAACATGTGTAACTGCGTGTCCAGACTGTCCACACACAGCAGTAGGGGCAGGGAAGAGGGAGGATCAGACTCAGACACACAGCAGAGTACATGTGGGTGGAGGGAGGCGAGAGGGAATGAGGAGAAGGAAAAAGGCGTGCAAGAGAGAGGAGAGTGCGACGAAGACACTGAGAAAATCAGCGCCAGCAGTCGGAAAGTGGAGATTTCTTAAAGTGTTCAGTTATTAAATCCATAGAAATGATAAATATTTTACATATAGTTTAGCATTGTTTTGGTTATAAATGTACTCTACGCAACAGAAAATCTGAGGAGCCACTTGGGAGTCGAAAGAGCTGGCTCTTTTTGGTGAGCTGAGCCAAAAGAACTGGATCTCTAAAAAAAGCCGGAATTCCCATCACTACTATCCATTAACCCTGATGAACCTAATCGGTTAGTTACATTACAGGCTTGTCTTGAAGACATAAAAATTTGATGACTGAACTTTCTGCTTTTAAATCAAGACAAGACTGATGTTCTCATCTTTGGACTTGAAATTCAGAAAAGGAAATTGCTTAGTCAATCACCTGACCTGAATGGCATTAAATTAGTCTCTGAGAACAAAGTTAGGAACCTTGGCGTTATCTTTGACCAGGACATGTCATTCAAATCCCACGTTAAACAGGTTTGTAGGATTTCCTTTTTCCACCATCGGAATATTGCTAAGATTAGAAGCATCCTTTCCAGGAGTGATGCTGAAAAACTAGTTCATGCATTTATTACATCAAGACTGGATTACTGTAATTCATTACTCTCAGGAAGTCCACAGAATGTAGTTAAAAGTCTTCAGCTTGTCCAAAATGCTGCAGCTAGAGTTCTGATGAGAATTAAAAAGAGAGATCATATCTCTCCTGTCTTAGCTTCCCTACACTGGCTACCTGTCAAATTCAGAATAGATTTTAAGATCCTCCTTCTCACAAATAAAGCTCTTAATAACCAAGCTCCATCATACATCAGTGATCTGATTGTTCCATACGTTCCTAACCGAGCACTTCGCTCTCAGACTGCAGGTCTACTGGTGGTTCCCAGAATATCTAAAATTAGGATGGGAGGCAGATATTTTAGCTATGAGGCTCCTCTCCTGTGGAACCAGCTCCCAGCTTTAGTCTGTGAGGCAGACACCTTGTCTACTTTTAAGACTAGGCTTAAAACATGTTTATTTGATAGGGCCTATGGTTAAAATCTGATGTTAGCCCAGATCTGGACAAGTGGGGGAGTAGAGGGAGGTGGAGTATACAGTCTGTAAAGACTGCCCTGACTCCAACATGCCTCCATCTAAAAGGCTAGGTTACCCAGAGTTATCTCTGTAGTTATGCTGCTATAGGCTTAGGCTGCTGGAGGACACACTGATCACTTTCCACACTCGACTACTTTCTTCTGCAATCTGCTCTTTAACTGTATTATTTCCTGCTATTTCAGCTGTTAACTTTATTTTTTCTCTAAGTGTTTTTCTCCCCAGAAGAAGCTACAATGATGTTCTGCTGAGCTGTGGTGGCCTCATGAGGGGGCCATCCGCTAGCACACTGCTGCTAACCACTTAAACATTCTCCCTCTCCTGATAATAACATTTTACTTTCTTTGACATTGAATGTGCTACTACTAGTTTACCCATTTAATTATTGATTCACTAGGATAAATACAATGAAGTTTATCTCTCACCAAATAGAATATTTACAAATCACAATGTAACCATAGAAACACTACTTGGTATATATGTTGTGTGTGTGTGTGTGTGTGTGTGTATGTGTGTGTGTGTGTGTGTGTGCGTGCGTGCGTGCGTGCGTGCGTGTGTGCATGCTCTCCTCTCAATCCCCAGGGAGCTGTGGTGGATGGCTGCTTATACACATCCAGGATCCCCTGGAGGTTTGCTAGACAAGGCTCTCAGTCATCCAGGTCATTGTAATCCAAAAGCGTTCAACTAAAGGCAACTTAACTTTGGTTTCTTGAAAACGTTTCACTTCTTATCCGAGGAGCTCTGTCCATTCTGTGTGGACTATAGGAGCGTCCAGCAAATAAGTTGTAGCTGTTTGTTGTTTTTTAATGAGCAGAAACGACTGATTCCCCCCTCCTCTCCATCCCCGTGAGTCATGGTGGATGACTGCTTATACTGAGCCAGGATCCTCTGGAGGTTTCTTCCTGTTAAAAGGGAGTTTTCCTCTCCACTGTCGCTGCATGCTTGCTTAGTATGAGGATTGCTGTAAAGACTCTTGACACTAGTCAGTGACTCGATGCAACCTGCTGGGTTCCTTATATAGGAAATGTTTTACTGACTGGCTTAATGACCTGACCTGTGTTGGAATGTTTACTGTGTGAAGGTCCTTGAGACGACTCTGGTCCTGATTTGGCGCTTTATAAATAAACTGAACTGAAAATTTAATTGAGTTTACAACAGCTGAAGTGATTCTGAAGGTGAGACAGGCAACCACACATCAAATGGACTTCTAACTAAAAGGTCTTTATGTCTGAAGACAGCAGATGCTGCTGAAACATTAATAAAAACCTGGATCTGTTGTTTCCCAAATGACCCTGATAAACAAGAATAGCAGTGCTGCTTTTTAAGTTTCTGACCTGAAGCACACAGATTCACACTCAGTGAGCAGCAGTGCTGCCGCGAGCTCTTCTCACATCTGGACCCTTTTAAAAAACAGCTAAAACCCTTTTATTTAAAGCTGCTTTTGCATAAATCTTATGTATTCTTACTTCTTCGTCTTCCTCCGCTTATCCGGGTCCGGGTCGCGGGGGCAGCATCCCAACTAGGGAGCTCCAGGCCGTCCTCTCCCCAGCCTTGTCCACCAGCTCCTCCGGCAGGACCCCAAGGCGTTCCCGGACCAGATTGGAGATGTAACCTCTCCAACGTGTCCTGGGTCGACCCGGGGGCCTTCTGCCGGCAGGACATGCCCGAAACACCTCCCCGGGGAGGCGTCCAGGAGGCATCCTGACCAGATGCCCAAACCACCTCAACTGGCTCCTTTCGATCCGGAGGAGCAGCGGTTCTACTCCGAGTCCCTCCCGAATGTCCGAGCCCCTCACCCTATCTCTAAGGCTGAGCCCGGCCACCCTACGGAGGAAACTCATTTCGGCCGCTTGTATCCGCGATCTCGTTCTTTCGGTCATTACCCAAAGCTCATGACCATAGGTGAGGATTGGGACGTAGATCGACCGGTAAATCGAGAGCCTGGCTTTCTGGCTCAGCTCCCTCTTCCCCACGACAGATCGGCTCAGCGTCCGCATCACTGCAGACGCCGAACCAATCCGCCTGTCGATCTCCCGATCCCTCCTACCCTCACTCGTGAACAAGACCCCGAGATACTTAAACTCCTCCACTTGAGGTAGGACCTCTCCCCCGACCCGGAGGTGGCAAGCCACCCTTTTCCGGTCGAGAACCATGGTCTCAGATTTGGAGGTGCTGATCCTCATCCCAGCCGCTTCACATTCGGCCGCGAACCTACCCAGCAAGAGCTGAAGGTCAGAGCTGGATGAAGCTAGGAGGACCACATCATCCGCAAAAAGCAGAGACGAGATTCTCCTGCCACCAAACTCGACACACTCCACACCACGGCTGCGTCTAGAAATTCTGTCCATAAAAGTGATGAACAGAACCGGTGACAAAGGGCAGCCCTGGCAGAGTCCAACCCTCACTGGGAACAGGTCCGACTTACTACCGGCTATGCGGACCAAACTCACGCTCCTCTGGTAAAGGGACTGAATGGCCCTTAACAGAAAGCCACCCACCCCATACTCCTGGAGCGTCCCCCACAGGGTGCCCCTGGGGACACGGTCATAAGCCTTCTCCAAATCCACAAAGCACATGTGGATTGGTTGGGCAAACTCCCATGCCCCCTCCATCACCCTTGCAAGGGTATAGAGCTGGTCCACAGTTCCACGGCCAGGACGAAAACAACATTGCTCCTCCTCTATCTGAGATTCAACTATCGATCGGACCCTCCTCTCCAGTACCTTGGAGTAGACCTTTCCAGGGAGGCTGAGGAGTGTGATCCCCCTATAGTTGGAACACACCCTCAGGTCACCCTTCTTAAAGATGGGGACCACCACCCCGGTCTGCCACTCCCTAGGAACTGCCCCCGATGACCACGCAATGTTGTAGAGACGTGTCAACCATGACAGCCCTACAACATCCATAGCCTTGAGATACCCAGGACGAACCTCATCCGCCCCCGGGGCTCCGCCGCTGTGTAGTTGTTTGACTACCTCAGCAACTTCTGCCCCCGAGATCGGACAGTCCATCCCCAGGCCTCCCAGCTCTGGTTCCTCCTCGGAATGCGCATTGGTGGGATTGAGGAGCTCCTCAAAGTATTCCTTCCACCGTCCGACTATAGCCTCAGTTGACGTAAGCAGCTCCCCATCCCCACTGTAAACAGTGTGAGCGAGATGCTGCCTTCCTCTCCTGAGGCGCCGGACAGTTTGCCAGAACCTCTTTGGAGCCGATCGATAGTCTTTCTCCATGGCCTCACCAAACTCCTCCCACGCCCGAGATTTTGCCTCGGCAACTGCCACTGCTGCACCCCGCTTGGCTATCCAGTACCTGTCTGCTGCCTCCGGAGACCCACTGACCAGCCACGCCCTGTAGGCCTCCTTCTTCAGCTTGACGGCTCCCCGAACCTCTGGTGTCCACCAGCGGGTACGGGGGTTGCCACCACGACTGGCACCGGCCACCTTACGACCACAGCTAGCAACAGCCGCCTCGACAATCGCAGAGTGGAACAAGGCCCACTCGGACTCAATGTCCCCCACTGCTCTCGGGACGTGGTCAAAGCTCTGCCGGAGGTGGGAGTTGAAGACCGTCTTGACAGGTTCTTCTGCCAGGCGTTCCCAGCAGACCCTCACTATGCGTTTGGGTCTGCCAGGTCTACGCGGCATGTTCCCTTGCCATCTGATCCAACTCACCACCAGGTGGTGATCAGTTGACAGCTCCGCCCCTCTCTTCACTCGGGTGTCCAAAACATACGGCCGCAGGTCAGATGATACGACTACAAAATCTATCATCGACCTGTGACCTAGGCTGCCCTGGTACCAAGTGTACCGGTGGGCATCCTTATGTTCGAACATGGTGTTCGTTATGGCCAAACTGCGGCTTGCACAGAAGTCCAATAACAAAACACCGCTCGAGTTCAGATTAGGTGGGCCGTTCCTCCCAATCACACCCCTCCAGGTCAAGCTGTCATTGCCCACGTGAGCATTGAAGTCCCCCAGCAGGACAATGGAGTCCCCTGATGGAGCACTATCTAGCACTCGTCCCAGGGACTCCAAAAAGGGTGGGTACTCTGAACTGATATTTGGCCCATAAGCACAAACAACAGTCAGGACCTGTTCCCCGACCCGAAGGCGCAAGGAAGCTACCCTCTTGTCCCCCGGGGTAAACCCCAACACACAGGCAGAGAGTCTCGGGGCTAACAAAAAGCCAACCCCAGCCCTCCGCCTCTCACCCGGAGCAACTCCAGCAAAGTAGAGTGTCCAACCCCTCTCCAGGTCTCGGGTTCCAGAGCCAATGCAATGTGTCGAGGTGAGTCCGACTATATCTAGCCGGTACCGCTCAACCTCTGCCACAAGCTCCGGCTCCTTCCCCGCCAGCGAGGTGACGTTCCATGTCCCAAAAACTAGTTTTCTTGTCCGGGGATTGGACCGCCAAGGCTCCCGCCTTGGTCTGCCACCCGATTCGCATTGCACCGGACCCTTCATGTTCCTCCTGCGGGTGGTGGGTCCACAGTTGGACGAGCCCATGTATCCGGTTCGGGCTGGGCCCGGCCGGGCCCCATGGGCGAAAGCCCGGCCACCAGGCGCTCGCTCACAGGCCCCAACCCCAGGCCTGGCTCCAGGGTGGGACCCCGGTAACCCTCCGGGCCGGGTACTCCGACTCTTCGTTTTAACCGCCATGAAAGATCCTTCGAACCGTTCTTTGTCTCACCCTTCACCTAAGACCAATTTGTCATGGGAGACCCTACCAGGGGCACTAAGTGCCCCAGACAACATAGCTCCTAGGATCATTAGGGCACTCAAACTCCTCCACCACGATAAGGTGACGGTTCAAGGAGGAGATGTATTCTTACTATTTACTCAAATTTGTATCTTTCATTTTTTGTATGATATTTAATAATTTTATGACATTATTTTGTCTGACAATCAATTTCATTATGATTTTGTTTTATTTAGTTTTGATATGTTAATCACTGTGATTATTGTCACAGGATGGTGTAGGAGGAAGTTTAGGACCCAAAATGCAGAGAACCAGATGAACCAGGCTGGAGGTAGATGATGAACATAAAATCCTTTATTTAGGGAATAATCCAAAAGGCAGGGAGCCAAAAACCAAAAATCCAAATGAAAACACTAGAGGCTAGAAACACTGGAGAGCAAACAAGAACGAGTATGACACCAAACAATGGACCAACAAAGACGCTAAGACACAGACAGGGTTAAATACACAGGGGAGGATGAGAGGGAGATGGGCTGCAGGTGTGTGGGGAGAGAGAGACCAGGTGAACTCAATTACTAATTAGGGGGGAACAAACATGACCTAAGAATAAAAACTAGACAAGAAGAGCAGGAACATAACTAATACTCTAAGGAGGGGGAAGAAACCTCAAATACCGATGAGAAAAACACACTAGAGAGACTAAATAATATGAACAGCTGTAGCTAAAGGAAAAAGACCTGAGAGAAAAACCTAATGACCAGAATGGCAGCAAACATAAATAATATTTTGGGGGTGGGGGCTGAAACTAGAGGAAAAGCACTACAGAAAGAAACTACAGGGGCGTGACTAAAAGGGGGCCACAGGAGCACAGGACCTGGGAGGGGGAAACCTAGAGGGCTGAAGATCTGGGGGCAAATGGGGAACACCAGGAGACACAAGAGGAAGACGCAGACAAGGACACATGAGGGCACTAGGAGACACAAAAGGAGAACATAGAGAGGGATGGAGAACACAAGGAGTCTGCTGCTGTCGTCAAATTCCAATAGTTGGCGCTGCAGCTGTTAGCTCGACACGGCACCCCCCCCCCCCTCACTCATGGTAAATCGTGGTTACGTTCCTCTTTCCTTTGTTATGAAAGGAGACAAACTGACAATCCAGCAGCTGGATATGAAACATGTTTCAGTAGAACCGTCCTTCAAAATGACAGAAACAGACTCTTTTGGGATTCTCTCGCTGTAAAATTCTCACTATTTTCTTACATACTGCACCTTTAGCAAAATCTCACTTTGCATTTCTAGGTGCAAATAACAGGTAGGGAACAATCTTTAGAAGCTGTTAAAAGTAATTATTTAAATTACTCACCTCAGAATGAGCCCAAAATCTCTGTTTTGAGAAAGCAGCAGTCGACAGGATCTGGCTAATTATTGAAAGGGCTTGGACTAATTTGTGAAACGCTCTTCAAACCCAGCAAACTCGGAGTTGCACGTAAAAAAACACAAAAATACTATCTCCAACAGCCAAACTACTAAAACTAAATAATTATAATACTAGAAGCGTTGTTAGGACTCAATGCTAACGCTAAACTACAGCATAAACACTCACTTGCATAATCCGAGTCCTAACTGGTACAAGGCGTGGCCGAGACTGCAATGCTTTAATAACCTACAGCCACAGCACTGATACGTAGTACTGTACCAGGCTACGTTGGACTGTACAGGTTCAGCCATAGGCTAACATTGATTCAAACCAGCTCAAAATAAGTGTGTTCTATAGTTTAGAGCTGAAGCGGGTGCTAGACTCCTTCATCAGAGCTAGCCGCTAATGGTGGCATCACTTCCTTCTCTATTTATCAGTAGGCAGCAGAGGACGGTGTCGCCCTCTGTGGTCTACGTTCTCTTCACCGATGACACAGTTCTATGAACGATCAAATGTGTAGACTCCCTCGCCTCTGTTCATGGTTCCACGCCCACGTCTACATGTTTCTTTGGCTTCCTTAATCCATTTTTATGTTTCTGCTGTTTGGTGGTTATGACCCTTGTGTTGTCCCAGTCTATTATATATAGCAGAGCATGGCACCGTCCTCTGCTGCCCGCAGATAAACAAAGGAAGTGACGCCGCTGTTAGTGGCTAGCTCTGATGAAGATCGCATGAGTGATTGAAATTGTCAGCAAGGTAAAAAAAAAACTTTACTGTTATTAAAAAATAAATAAATAACATTAAAATGCATTCAGAAGAAAAACAGAATGAATGTTACAAAAGAAGAATTTTGAGTTTTTAAAGAAAATGCATCAAAATGCTAAAATTATGACTAAACATGTCCACAACAGTATTAGATGCTCATTTGTCCAATTATCAGCAAAAAAGGTAGATTTTGATGCGACTTGCTCTTTAAAGAACTGAACTCTATTAGAATGGTTATGTCGTGAAGTGCCTTGAGACTACTCTTGTCATGATTTGGCATTATATAAATAAACAGAACTGAATTGAATTGGGGGACGGGTCCTCTTACTGTGGTACATGCTCATGCACCAAACTGCAGCTTAAACTACCCACCCTTTCTGGAGGTCTTGGAGGAGTTGCTGGGGAGCGCTCCTTCTGGTGACTCCCTCGTTCTGCTGGGGGACTTTAACGCCCACGTGGGCAACAACAGTGAGACCTGGAGAGGTGTGGTGGGGAGGAACGGCCCTCTGAGCTGAATCAGAGCGGTGTTTAGTTATTGGACTTCTGTGCTCGTCATGGATTGTCCATAACCAACACCATGTTCAGACATGAAGGTGTCCATACGTGCTCTTCGCACCAGGATGGATACCTTAGGCTGTAGCTCGATGATCTACTTTGTTGTCTCACATGATTGGTGGCCAGTGAGGAAGCGGAGCCTGGGGACTTTGGGTTGGGCTCTCCAGTCTGATGCTGAGGTCACTGAGGTGGACAAAAAGCTTCTCAGTGCAAGGCTCTGGAGGTGAAAGAGATCCGCCCAAGTACCTTAAGGCTCTGGATGTTGTAGGGTTATGTTGGCTGACACGGCTCTGCAATATTGTGTGGACATCGGGGGGCAGTTCCACTGTACTGGTGGTCTCCTTATTTAAAAAGAGGGACTGCAGGATGTGTTCCAACTAATGGGCGACCACACTCCTGAGCCTTCCTGGTAAGGTCTTATCAGGGATTATGAAGAGGAGAGTCCAATGGATTGTCTAACCTTGGATTCAGGAGGAACTATGTGGTTTTCATCCTATCTTGGAACACTGGACCAGCTCTACACCCTTAGAGGGTCCTGGAGGGTGTGTGGGAGCTCGCCCAACCAATCTACGTGTGTTTTGTGGATTTGGAGAATGCGTTCAACTCGTCCCTTGTGAGGCCCTTTGGGGGGTACTTCGGGAGTATGGGGTACCAGGACTGATACGGGCTGTGTGGGTTTCTGTATGACTGGTATTAGAGCTTGGTAGTGGGTACCCCATACCAAGGGAGTTTTCCTCTCCACTGTCGCTTTATGCTTGCTTAGTATGAGGATTGCTGTATAGTCACTGTCACTAGTCAGTGACTTGATGCAATTTGCTGGGTTCCTTATATAGGAAACATTATTTCTGATTGGCTTAATGAACTGACCTGAATTGGAATGTTTATTATGTGAAGTGCCTTGAGACGACTCTTGTCATGATTTGGCGCTATATAAATAAACTTGAATTGAATTGGTCTGCATTGCCGGCAGTAAGTCGGGCTCATTTCTCGCGAGAGTTGGAGTCTCTCTTTTTTTTTTTTTTTTTTTGCAGATGATGTGGTCCTGAAGACTTCATCAGAACGTGATCTCCAGCTCTCACTAGAGTGGTTCGCAGCCAAGTGTGAAGCTGCTGGAATGAAAATCAGTTCCTCTAAATCGGAGACCATGATCTTGAGTCGGAAAAAGGTAGAATGCATTACTTGGTTATTTTTTTGACACAACAAAATAGTTGTTTTACCTTGTTTTTGCTGATATTTAGAACCAAGTAACACAGTTAGATGAAATGTACAGAATGAACGTACAAAATACGTTTAAATGAACTCTGAACTACTGTGCCACAGTCACCCTCCTCACCTTCGCCCAATATGGATAAGGTGCCACACCATATGTCTGATTTTGTGGAAAAGAATAATAAAATGTGTTCTCTAGTTGGGTAGGCACCTTCCACAGTAGAAGTAAATGGGGGTTAATGGAGACCCATCCAAGATGGTGTGCGGTCACTTCAGCACCAGTCCAATGGTCTGTGCTCCAGAGAACAGCTGATCAATGACCTGACCTGTATTGGAATGCTTACTGTGTGAAGGTCCTTGAGACGACTCTGGTCCTGATTTGGAGCTTCATAAAAAACTTGATTTCAATTGAACCATGAAAACGAGTCCCACTCAGTGAGTGTAGAAAAGAAGTCATAATGGTGCGCTGGGTGTAGCAGCTGTAGGCCTGGGGTACTGACTGTGTAACACTGCTTTTATGTTTGTTTTAGGGTTAGGATTAGGGTTGGGCAGCAGGTTAGGGTTAGGTACAACACCGGCCCTCCAGGACCAGGATGGAATAGCTCTGCTGTAGGCTGTGTACGTATATGAGTCACTCTGCGTTACTCCAGTTGGGTTTTGAGTGAGGAGACCCACCCATTATGGCAGCGATGCTGTTACGCTCTCCAGCACCCAGTGGAGCATCTACGTATTCATGTCTATGGTTTAGGCCCGAGGCCTGGTTCGGGTCGGTTCTGGCTGGGAACAGGAACATCTGGACCTGAACCCGCATGCTTAGATGCCTGATTGGCAGAACAGATCGGGACTGACGTCTTCGGCAGCTGATGAAGGTTCTCCGCAGCCTGGAGGCTCGGATTATTTTACGTGATTAATGGCGACATTAGGCTGCCCTCCAGGTGAAAGGTCATTTTTGGTTTACTGACCTTTCTGCGCCCCCTCCCCAGCCCTCCCCCAATAGCCGCCTTTGCGCCGCTGTCACGCAGCCGAGGCGCACAGGAGCTCTCCATCAGCGGAAAGGAATGCGCCAATCTATGTAAAAGTTTCCTAGTGAGAGAGAGGCTGCCAACCCTTTCCAGAAGTCAGGGTGGAACGGCTGGATGTCGTCAGCGCTGTTTGCGGGGCTGGCCGACCTGGGAGCTGCCCTCCCGTTAAGAAGCAGATCGTCTGGAGACTCGGCTCACTCGGAAAAGGATCGCCGACGCGTCCAGAACCACCAACCCTCCCTTTTCTCAGACTTCAGCTATTTTTTAACAGATCTAAACCATCCAACATTTCCATCTGCAGGTCAGTCCCGATCCCGATCCTGATCCTGATCCTGTGTCTCTGGGGAATCTCAGGTGAAGAGAATGTTTTTTGCTAGATTTGTTGACTGTTATTTGATTCTGTTTGCTTTCTGTGACATTAGTTTGGATTCGCTGAACGCGGTGACTATGGGCACCGCGGTGCGTAATTGCGCACGGTGCCAAAGTGAACTCTTAGGTATAATTAATCAGATAAAGATAAGAACTAAGCCTTGTGGTATAATGTGTGATGAGATGTTCTCCACTAGGCTGGACCGCTTGAGTTCTGCGGACATCTGCTGTTCTGATGTGTTTTTAGTCCTGCTAGATTCGGCATGGCTCCGTTCCACCGTGGTACCACCACGTCTGATCAAATCCACCCGTTTTCTCTCAGTTTTCATGAATGTTCTGCTGAAGCAGAGGAGCTGAAGATGAAGATCAGACTGTCTCTGGCAGCTGTGGTCCTCCTGGCGCTGCTGCTGTCCTCCTCTCAGGCCCAGGAACAAGGTAAAGCTCCCCCTTCTCCTCCTCCTCACCTCCTTAATCCTTCACATCTGTCTTCCATTTCATCTCAACCTCTTTGCTCCAAAATGTAAAAGTGATTTAGTTTGAATAAAAACGTGACAAAGAAACGTGTGACTGAACTGGTTTTTCCTTCCAGCCTTCGACTTTTTCCAGATTTCTTCATCAGAAAAACAGCCTGCTGTAGATTTATGGACTGAAGCGCTTTTCCAACCAGATGTTGTCTCTAAATCAGCCTAAGCCCGTTGGAGCAGTGACGTCAGCAACTCCTGAGCACAAAAGAAAGTCACGTGGCAGGGTCTTCTCTTTCCTCTAGTTTTAGGATTTGTCAAGTCTGTTTTCACTTTGGCTTCGAAAGAAATCACATCTAGTTGGTTTTAGAGGAACTTTAATCCGAGCTGGCCGCAGTTACGCCCTTTCAGCAGCAGGAGGCGCTCCTGCTCTTTTTCCTGACGAGATGGAAAATTAAAAGTCTGGCTTTCCCACATTTCCCAGAAGTTTGACTGTTGCTGTGTGAAGTTTGTGCGAAAGAACAAACAGGAAACCCAGAAAAGTGCGGTAGAAGACTTTCTCTCTCCTCCCAGAAGAATTTATGACCTTCTGGGGGAGGCGGGGAGGTGGGGGACCCAAAGCTTAGAAAGATGAAAGGACAGGTAATAAAAGCAGTTTGGTCAAGGGTTAAAAGGGGTGGGGTCCACAGGCCAGCGTCAGAACCGTCTCCTGCAGGACTTGGATTCACCAGGTTGGTGGCTCCTTCGTTTTTACTGTCCTGTGATCGTCTGGGTCAAGCCTGACTGGGTCTCCGGACCTCGAGTCTCGGCTTCACAACAATATTTTCTACTGATGCTCTTCGGTCCTACTGGTTGGTGGTCTAGTCCGCTCCGTTAGCTAGATGATCCTGTGCTCTTCCTGCTGCGGATCTGTGGTTCCCAAACCAAGTAGCCCAGAAATGTGTGATGTAGCCAACAGGACTGGGGTTGGACCGTGTTCTCTCAGAAACATTTAGGATTTTTCTTTAGCTGTTCTAACAATCATGCTATATAATAGCTTCAGTTTTATTTTGATTCATCTCAGGGCCCCTGTAGAGCTCTTGGTGACCCGCTGTGGGGCCCCGAGCCTAGCATTGGGAACCACTACGGAGCTGTGAGGAGAACCAACGGCAGTCTAGAGAAGGTAGAAGGAAGAGACGACCTGACCCAGCAGACTGGTCCTGTAGAAGCGGACCTCTAGCCAGACAGGCTCTGAGAAAACCCCAACCAGAAGAACATCAGTGTAAAATATTTCAGCCCCCTTGTGGGCCCGTGTGTACGTGGACACGTGTGTGTGTGTGTGTGTGTCTGCTGCTCCAAGTTGTTGGAAACAACTTTCCACGTACACGTGCATGTTCACCCAGCTCTGAAGAACCCTGAACACAAAGGATGCACCAGTGTACTCGTGCACTCCTTTACCAGGTTTAGCAGTGGAGACCAGAAAAGCCTTCTTGGTGGATCCTCCTTGCTCCATTTTGGCTTCTTTGATTTCAGTCATTCCTCTGGAAAAATGGAGTGTATCCAAATTTCAGATGTTTATTTTCCTTCCCGTTGTTGTTGTTTGTGACGTCAGCCTCATGAGCGTTGTGTGTGGCCCCTTCTGCTCCAACAGTCGGCTCGTCTCTGACTTCCTCCTGGAAGTGTGGACTGTTGGGTCTGAGCATCACATACAAGCCCTCCTAAAAGCTGACCATTAACGCTGACCATGCTTCTCTCTCCACAGTCGACCCACCAGCAGATCTGAAGTTTCAAATTCTAAATGAGAATTCAGTAAAAATGACGTGGAGCAGATCGCGGTCACGGACGGAAGGCTACAGGATCCAGGTGGCCTCCGCCTCAGGTGGGTGCTTGTGTCACCTGCATGATGTGCAACACGAACTTCCCTCTGCAGACAAGTTTCCACCTGCATGCGTTGAATTCTGGGAATTTTGACGCTACAAGGAGAAGGAATGTGACTGGGTGAAGATGCCAGCGGATTTACGGCTGTAGCTCAGGAGTGTCGTATCGTTATTATAGGGCGACGGTGGCACAGGAGTTAAGACCCCGCCCCCTAACCAGAGGGCTGCAGGTTCCAGCCCAGTCTGTTGCAGTTGTGTCCTTGGGCAAGACACTTACTCATGTTGAGTGCTGGTGGTGGTCAGAGGGACCGGTGGTAGTTTATCACCATCTGTGTGTGTGTGTGTGTGTGTGGGGGGGGGGTGGGGGTGGGGGGTGGGGGTGGGTTAAGGTTAAAAGAAAGGACTTGTAACTATTTTCTCATGTCTGATGAACGTGTTGAAGTAACGTTCTGCTGCAGCGAGACCCTGTTGTTTACTCTCGTTGTTTACATTCTTCTAAAGCAGAACTCAGATGCTGGAGAGAATAATGGTCAGAGATTTTCTGCAGCTTTCAGCGTTTATTAAAGGTTTATGGTGGATAGTTTTCATTAAAGTGTTTATGCAGCTATTCCAGTCGTGAGGTCAGCCGTCCTCCAACTTCAGGTGACATCATGGCTTCCTTCTGAATTCACGCATTCTTGCAGGAGAAGAACCCCGAGAGTTTTCTGTGGCTCCGACTGTAACTGAGCTCTCCATCCCAGACCTGAGCCCAGATGTGGACTATGTTGTCACCGTGGTGGCGTTTGCCGGATCAGCGGAGAGTCTACCCGCCTCTGGCCAGATCACGCGTGAGTCACCGTCTCCGTTACTGAGACCACGTGGAAACTCTCGCCAGACACACAGCAGGTGTTCCTGCAGCTGTTTAACCAATCACAGATGTCCTTCAGCTGAGGTCGGGAGGTGTTCCTCACAGCTCCTACTTTAATCTGGCTTCATGGACGCTGATTTGGTCCTTGATGTCAGAAACTTTATTTCCACAGAAACTATAAAGCCAGAGCCACCGATGATTGATGTTTTTCATTTATAAAATCAACAGAATAACCAAGAAAACATTTATTTTAAAGGTAAAGTGATCAAAGCCTTCAGGTTGTTCCAATCATGATCCTGGTTCTGGTCTTCAGGACCTCACATGGACTAGTCATGGTCCACCGTTCCCAGGATCCACCCATTTCCCTCTGTACTATTCTCTCTCTCTCTCTCTCTCTCTCTCTCTCTCTCTCTCTCTCTCTCTCTCTCTCTCTCTCTCTCCAGTGTTTCCCCTAAGAATTTTTCCAGCTGTGGCGGCGGGGGTGGGGGGCTTGGGGAGAAATTATGACACGTCTCTAAATAAAGTAAAAATTTCCAGTGCAGAGAGGGGACAACCCATAGAAGCACTGATTTGATCTAATTTCAGAGAAAAGTAGAACAGGTTAAATGTACCTAATAAACAAAATTACTAACAAACTCAGGAATCTGTTTCTTTGCTTCACTGTTCTGGTGCTGAGAATATCACTAATGCGGATCAAAGGAGATACACAGATGAATGCACCTCTTATTTATTATTTGGAGACTACATTTACTGCAGCTGGCAGAGGCAGAGATTTTTTCTATTGATACACGGAATTTACAGAATCATTTTAAATTTTAAGAGGGGAAGACTGAAGGAGGGAGCGGTAAAATACAGGGGGTCCCCAGCAAAAACAAGAAACTATGAGTCTGATGAAACCCGCTGGTTTTCCATCAGGCAGTCACGGGGCAGCTCCAACGACCCAGTGGCTCTGCTGGGTCAATGTTATCGAGCTCAGTCTGGCTCGGCCGTGAACGAGCCGAGGCGACGTCGTGCTCTGCTTAAGAAGAGGCGTTATTTTCCCGCTTCAGAAGAAGCGTCCAACGTGTTTTTACGCTTTCTCCGAGACATGTCACGTCGCTAAGTTGTTAGCGCCGCGCGCTAACACGTCAACAGTGCAACGTAGCCTGCTGGAGGTTTTAAGGGTTCAGATGAAACACCCGACCTCTCAGGCTGCTCACACATCGATCTTAAGTTGTTGCTGTTGCGCTCACGCCGTAATACAGTATTAGATGCGGTTAAAGTCAGACACGAAAAAATAAATAAATTTTACATGAATAAGTGATGCTTAGCCTGGTGGGGGGAGGAAACCCTGGCCTAATAAGCACTGGAGGAAACCCTGTCATGATCGTCAACACTCATTTATCTTAATGCTATTGAAACATGTAAACCAAAAAGCATTATATCCACTGCTACCTTTCTAATTTTAAACTCAGTAACTTATGCTGTAACTTCACCTTGCCCTGCCTGCTCCTCCTTGCTGCCCGCCGGCTGTGATCACAAGCGACAACATAGTAGTTCCCGCTGCTTCTTCGGGAAACAGCGCAAAACCAGCAGATAGCTCCTGAACACAGCCTCTGCTGCACAGGGATGGGTCACATGTGGAGGTGTACTTCCACCAGTGTGTGACAAATTATGGCACTTTAACGTTAGCAGATCCTATTAACAACATTCTGCTGAAAACACTTGATTATTAATAATTAAACCATTTAATGTTCATTTGTTTAACTTTTGACCTCCAGTTGAGTCGAGAAGCTCAAGAGGAGGCCCCAGGAAACCAGGTCCTCCAGAGTCCGTCAGTAAGTCCTCCTCCTGAAGCTGCTGCTGCTTCCTGTTTACATGACAGCTCAGAACCAATCAGACAATATTTCACCTTATCTGGTCTAACTTTGTTTTCAGTGTGTGTGTGTGTGTGTGTGTGTGTGTGTGTGTGTGTGTGTGTGTGTGTGTGTGTGTTTGTGTGTGTGTGTGTGTGTGAGAGTGAGTGTGAGTGTGTGTGAGTGAAAGAGAGCGAGGGTGTGTGTGTGCATTTGTGTGTGTGTGTGTGTGTATGAGAGAGAGAGAGAGAGTGTCAGCGTCAGAGTGTGTGTGTCAGTGAGAGAGCGAGAGAGAGAGAGAGAGTGTGTGTGTGTGTGTGAGTGTGTACTTGTGTGTGTGTGTGTGTGTGAGTGAGTGAGAGTGTGTGTGTGCGTTTGTGTATGTGTGTGTGTGTGTGTGTGTGTATGAGAGAGAGAGAGAGAGTGTGTCTGTGTGAGTGAGCGAGCGAGAGAGAGAGAGAGAGAGAGAGAGTGTACGTTTGTTTATGTGTGTGTGTGTGTGTGAGTGTGTACTTGTGTGTGAGAGTGAGCGAGAGAGTGTGTGTGTGTTTGTGTACTTGTGCGTGCGCGTGTGTGTGTACTTGTGTGTATGTTAGTGAGAGAGAGCGAGAGAGAGAGAGAAAGATTGTGTGTGTGTGTGTGTGTGTGTGTGTGTGTGTGTGTGTGTGTGTGTGTGTGTGTGTGTGTGTGTGTGTGTGTGTGTGTGTGTGTGTGTGTGTACCTCTGAACCTCTAGGGGTCATCTGTGTGTGTGGGGGGGGGCAGAACCCCACTGGGCCCGGTCCAGCTGAATGGCTGACAGTGTTGACTTTTCCCAGGATGCCCTTCGACTGCTGCAGCTGATGTGGTGTTTCTGATCGATGGTTCTTGGAGCAGACCCAATTTCAAATTCATCCGGAACTTCATGTCTGCGGCTGCTGGAGCTTTTCAGATTGGTGTGGACAGAACCCTTGTGGCTGTGGTCCAGTTCAGCCCAGACGTCCAGACCGAGTTCAGCCTGAATCAGCACCCGACCCGATCGCTTCTGCTGAAAGCCATTGGCTCACTGCCCTACAGAGGAGGCAGCCGCCGCACAGGTACAGTGTTGAGGTTAACGCTTTTACTGACTACACCAAACACTGAACAGACCACAAACCTTTGCTTTATTCATTTTATCAACAGAACGTTTGAAATGAACATGGAGACAAAATAAAACTGTATTAATGTTGTATCAAAGATAGGAGAAAGTCATCTGGTCCAACTGTCCCATAGATGTGAGACATCTGCTGGTCCAGCATCAAGTCCTAGAGTCGCACAGGATTCTGGGACATGATCGAGAGGGCCGGTTAGTTGCAGTACTAAGAGATTACCAATAAACTAGTTTTAGACAAATGAAACACTTTTAATTATGATAATGAAAAGTTTTGTTTTTTTATGGGTCTTGTTGTTTGGTAAAGGTGTGGAACACTAAAACCATGTTTTAATGCTTATGTCTGGTTCTAATGGGTCACTCTGAGCGTTTCATGCAGGCTGAACATGAAGATAGTCTCCTACACCTATCTCCTGCAGTTGCTTCTGATAGATATAGTCTCCTACGCCTATCTCCTGCAGTAGCTTCTGATAGAAGATAGTCTCCTACACCTATCTCCTGCAGTAGCTTCTGACAGAAAACAGACGGTGAAGCTCTAGGATTAGAAAAGTCTGACAGATCTACGTCACACAGTCACTTAACGTATTCTGGTGAATGTTCTCAGTCATCTGGACTCATTTGGTTTCTTGAAGATGTTTCTCTTCTCATCTGAGGAGCTTTGTTCATTATGACTGGAATATGGGAGAGACGAGCTAATAGCTGCTAATAAGCAGCTGTTAGGGATGGCACGGAGGAGCTTGGGACAGTCAAAGAGAACTTATAATATAGTTCTGCTGTCAGCCTGTAGAAGTTCTTGCTAAACTTTAGTCCGTTCCATGAACCAGGGCAGGGACATCACTAGGATTGAGAGATGGGGGGGCTTAGCCCCAAGGGCATGACTGTTACAGCTCCTAAAACGAAAGAAACCATGCACCCATCTGACAAACAAATTTTGCTGTGCGAGAAGTCACGTGATCTGCTGGACAAGATGGCAGCCTAGGTTTTCAGCTCTCGGCCCAGCCTCGCCATTTAGTAGATTTTTTATGGTGTTACCGGCTCCTTTATCGACAATTTTTGGTTGCAAAAGAAAGCTGATAATTATTTACTTACATTTAAACTTGAAATTTGCCCCCACAGTAGCTGCTGGCTTCTGATCTGCCATCCTTTAGAAAATACCCGCTGCATTCTGGGAAATTTTTGACCAAGGCTAGGCTACAAGACACCTCCCATGTATCCGTGCTCAGCTAGCTAAACGGCTAACAAACGGAAAACAGACATCTTGGTAGAACATGAACATTGGAACACGCCTTGGTGGTTTCTGATGACGAATCTCCTAGGCCACTGGGGCAGGACCAAGGCATCAAGGTGAGGTTCCTTAGCATGATCTGGCTCACGTCAAGTTCCTGAAAATGGTGCACCTGTGATTTGTTTCCCCAGAGTACAATTTACATGGTATTCATTCTTACTAGAGACTACTGCAGTTATATGGATTGACCCTCATATTACCTTTTACTTTTCAAACGTTTCTAGTGTTTGAGCACAAAAAATTACACTTAAACAAGTGTTCCACACCTTTAAGTCATCAACAAACCCAAAGTGTGACTTGTCTGACTCTGCACTGAAACCTGTGATCCTCTGGTTTAGGCGACGCCCTCAACTACATCCTGACTCACACGCTGACCGAGGCTGCCGGAGCCAGGAAAGGGTTTCCAAAAGTGCTGCTGATCATCACAGACGGTAGATCTGATGATGTGCTGGAGAGTTCTGCCCTGCAGCTGAGGAGTGCGGGGGTGGAGATCTTTGTCCTTGGTGCGTAGCCAAAACTGCTTTATTGGCTCCCACACATCCTTATGAATGGTCCAGACAGCTGCTGTTTGAGATGATGTGAAAATGGAACGTTCCATTTTCATATCATCAGCAGGACAAGCAAATAAGACCAGGTTAGAGTTAGGTTTACATTCTGGAGAATAGCACCCCTTTGCTCTGGGTTCAACAGCAGACACAGGTAACAACAACAACAAAAACAACAACAAACAGAAACACAAATACAAACAGAACCACAACAACCACAACAAAAAAAACAGAAACACAACAACAACCAGAAAACACAACAACAACAACAGCAACAACAAACCGAAACACAGCAACAAACTGAAACACAACAATAACAACAACAAACAGAAACACAACAACAATCTGATTTAATCTGCTGGCCAGACACACAACAACAACAACAGCAACAACAACAACAACAATAACAAACTGAAACAAAACAACAACAACAGCAAACAGAAATTTAACAACAACAAAAGAGAAACACAACAACTATAGCAGCAACAATCTGAAACACAACAACAACAATAACAACAACAAATAGAAACACAATAATAACAACAAACAGAAACACAACAATGTCAGTGATAATAACAAACAAAAACACAACTACAACAATAACAACAACAACAAACAGAAACACAACAACAATAAACAGAAACACAACAACAACAACAACCAGAAACACAACTACAACAACAAACAGAAACACAACAACAAGAATAACAATGACAAACAGGAACACATAAACAACCAGAAAACACAACAACAACAAAAACAACAAACAGAAACACAACAACAATAACAACAAACTGAAACACAACAATAACAACAACAAACAGAAGCACAACAATTACAAAAACAAACAGAAACACAACAATAACAACAACAAACAGAAGCAAAAACAACAACAAACAGAAACACAGCAACAACTACAATAACAACAACAAACAGAAGCGCAACAATAACAGCAACAAACAGAAGCACAACAACAACAAACTGAAACACAACAACAACCATAACAACAACAAACGGAAACACAACAACAACAAACAGAAACACAACAATAACAACAACAAACAGAAACACAACAACAATCTGATTTAATCTGCTGGCCAGAAACACTACAACAACAACAACAACAACAAACAGAAGCACAACAACAACAAACAGAAATACAACAACAAACAGAAACACAACAACAAAAAACAGAAACACAACAACAAACAACAGAAACAAAACAACAAAAAACAGAAACAAAGCAACAACAAACAGAGACACAATAACAACTATAACAACAACAAACAGAAACACTACAACAACAACAACAAACAGAAACACAACAACAACAACAAACAGAAACACTACAACAACAACAACAAACAGAAACACAACAACAACAACAAACAGAAACACAACAACAACAATAACAGCAACAAACAGAAACACAACAACAATAACAACAACTAACAGAAACACAACAACAATAACAACAACTAACAGAAACACAACAACATCAACAAACAGAAACACTACAACAACTAACAGAAACACAACAACAACAAACAGAAACACATAACAACACTGGAAGAATCATCAATATTTTGAACTGAAATGTTCCAACCAGTCAAATCCATGAATACATCTACAAGCTGCTTTGTCATCACTAAGCAGATCATTTAGAAAATGTCAAGCTTTGAGACAAATCCTGCTTCTTCTGCAGCTTTTTTCTGAAGAACAGCTTCTGCTAAACGTCAGATTTATTTAATGGAAGAAAAATATTATTTTCACAGGCGTCTAATCTTGGCTTTCCAGGGTTGGAGACCTCTGAGCTTGAGCTGAAGCAGACTAAACAACAAACACAACAAATAAATGATCTGATTTAAGCTGCTGGCCTGGAGGGGACAGATTAACCTTGTTCTTGCCATGTTTCAGGTGTCCAACATGCCAACCCAGCAGAGATGATGTCATACGCCTCCACGCCATACACCAGCCACGTCTATAATGTGTCCAGGTTTGAGCTGATAAAGAGCTTGCAGAGCCAGCTGATTACTCAGGTGTGCTCAGGTGTGGAGGAACAGCTCAGTTCTCTAGTCAGCAAAGAAGAAGGTGAGATCCACCATAAACAAACTTCTATGATTAAATGGGTTTATTTTCTATTCCCTCCTTTTCTTAAAAAGGCTTTACTGACATCAGAAACATTGTTACTTTACTACCAACAAGCACATCTAAAAGTACTCTGGTGAGGATTTACTCAAGTCAAAGTAAAGTTACCTGAAAAATCTACTTGGATACAAGTGTAAATGTGACTCCTTTAAAACGACTGCTGATACGATGCAACTGTTTATAAAGACTCAATAAGGAGTCCCCGTTTACCAACATAAACCACTTAAGATTAAACACCAGCTGCTTTTAATCAGAACCGCCTCTCACCTGCAGCAGCTCTACTCTGAGCCCCTCCCGAATGTTGGAGCTTCTGAGCTTATAGACCTCATGACACGTGATGCCCAAACCCCTCCCTCAGCTTCTGGCTGGAGGGCAAGATGATGTTCCTCCTCCGTTGACCACCATTACTGTCTGTCAGTTGTCAGAAATGTGACCTAAGTAGCAGTGAAATAAAGTCTCTCAGCATGGTTAACACACGCAGCGCTGTAGGCTGCACAAGTAGATGAAAGAACAGGAACATCAAGTATCTGCCCCACATCTCAAGACACGAACAACTAGTTTTTACATAATTATGCAAATGTGTTGTGTAATTGGAGCAGGCAGCCTCTAATGTCTTTGGCTTTGTGTTTACTGAGCTTGTCAGAATAAATGCAGCATCTGTTCATCTCCAAAGATGAATCGTGTCATGGCGGTCCTTCAACGCTAACCAGCTCAACGCAGATGAGAGCAGGGGCCTCATTTATCAAGCTTGCTTACACACAAAACGGGGTCGGAAAACTGCGTAAGCAACTTTCCACTCAAACTGTGTGATTTATAACAGAAAACGTAGTGGAAAAATGTACGCAATTTTAAGCTGACTAAGGACCTGGCTTATATTTTGGACATGGAGAGCACCTGCGGTACTGCTGCTGAAGATACAATTATGAATCCCAGCAGCATTATCACTCGTACCGCTTCATGTCACACAGAACAAGTAAACTAAGCACTGTTAGCTTTGAGCTAAGCACTGTTAGCTTTGAGCTTTGGCATTTTGACCATCTACACAAAGATAGATGATCTAAAATGGTAAGCTCTAAACCCCTCCGTTCTTTTTGGGTCAGGGTTAAACATCACACCTCTGGATAGCAGCTGCAGACGAGCCTTCTGCCCCCCCCCCCCCCCCCCCCGTGCATGTGCACTTTTTCCCAGATGTGAATAGTAACTGTCGAGAGGTCTAAAGCAGCCTGAGCGGGGATGGGTGGTCTCCTCAGATTATTCTTGTTATTATTTGATGTTAAGATCCTAAACCTAACTGGCAACAACCTTCTAATTTACAGTAATCAGTATCAAATAATGACCTAGTTACCATAGTAACTTTCAGCTATCACTTTTTTCAGTAGAAAAACTTTCAGCGACTTTAACCAGACCCAAACTTTGATGTCAGAACATCCCAGAACTTCAGCTCTGTGATGTTGCTGACGTGGTTGTTAGAACCAACCAGAACTGGTCCAGAGAAAGAACGAGGCACATTTTCTTCTACGTCCCCAGAGTTTTTTAATCCAGGCAGCTGGACTCACCCTGTTTCTGACAACAACACGTCCAGCTGCTTAGATGTCGAGCATCAGCATCAAATCTCAAACACATCTTGGTGTTTTTGCAGTTGTTGATCCGGCATCTAGCCTCAGAGTCTTAGAGGTGGCCTCTAAGTCCATGCGGGTTACATGGGACGCCTCCTCTGGGGACATCTCTGGATACCGGGTTGAGATGAACCCCCTGATGACGGGCAGCAAAAGGCAGGATCTCTATGTGGGCTCCACCCAGACCTCAGTGGTGGTCAGAGACCTTTCCCCCAACACAGAATACCAAGTCAGAGTTTCTGCTCTGAGGGATCTGATGGTCAGTGAGCCCATCACGGTCCAGGTGAAGACGGAGCAGGTCAAAGTGTCAGTGGGTAAGTTAAACCTCTGGTGCATGCCTCCACAGTTAAGGAACTTTGGTTTCTCGTTCTCCTGCCATCTTAAGTCAGATCTTAAGAACTATGAGGTCTCACGTTTTACCCCTAACTTCAATAATGTGTTGATATTATGAATGATGCCCTAACCCTTTTTACACCTAGAGTGCTCCCTCGGCGTGGATGTGCAGGCCGATGTTGTTCTCCTGGTTGATGGATCCTACAGCATTGGTGTCACCAACTTTGCCAAAGTCAGAGCTTTCCTTGAAGTTTTGGTGAACACCTTTGTCATTGGGCCAAGAAAGGTTCAGATTGCCCTCGTTCAGTACAGCCGGGACCCCTACACTGAGTTTTACCTGAACACTCATCAAGACGTGAACACTGTGGTCAAGGCCGTAAGAACCTTCCCTTATCGTGGTGGTTCCACCAACACCGGCAGGGCCTTGACTTATGTCAGAGAGAAGATCTTCCAGACCAGCAAGGGTGCACGTGCCAGTGTTCCCCGCGTGACCATCCTCATCACTGATGGGAAGTCTTCTGATGCTTTCAAAGACCCTGCCGCCCAACTGAGGAACGCTGATGTGGAGATCTTTGCAGTGGGTGTGAA
Organism: Nothobranchius furzeri; assembly: GCF_043380555.1. Taxonomy (NCBI): domain Eukaryota; kingdom Metazoa; phylum Chordata; class Actinopteri; order Cyprinodontiformes; family Nothobranchiidae; genus Nothobranchius; species Nothobranchius furzeri. The sequence goes on from NC_091742.1 coordinate 17,302,003, forward strand.
AGACGCTGTGAGGAGTGAGCTTGAGGCCATTGCTAACCCCCCTGCTGAGACCCATGTGTACACTGTAGAAGATTTTGATGCCTTCCAGAGAATCTCTAAGGAGCTCACACAGTCCATCTGCCTGAGGATTGAGCAGGAGCTCCGCAGTATCTACCAGAGACGTGAGTCCCTCTGCTCTCATCCTTTCTTCTCATTCTCTTCACTGATGTTATTGATCAATGTGTAGCACCTTTCAGAGTCAGAGAACTCCAAAGTGCTTTACACTACAGTGTATCATTCATGCATTCACACACACATTCACACACTGGTGGTGATGAGCTATGATGTAGCTACAGCTGCCCTGGGGCGCGCTGATAGAGGCGCCACCGGGCCCTCCGACCACCACCAGCAGGCGAAGTGGGATTAATCCTACAACCCTCTAATTGTTGGGCAACCCGCTCTACCTCCTGAGCTTATGCTGATCCTGACATGGTCAGCAGCTCCAGACAAACTCCACATAGTTCAGTTATTCAAACAAAACCGTTGGCTGTGGTTGCCTCGTTTGTTTTGTTAACACTAAACTTGTACGTTGAAGTACAAAAAGTTACAAAACTCATCAGGGAAGGGAAAACGTGTGCATGGAAATTGTAGATCAGGTGTCACTAACTCCAGTCCACGAGGACTACCATCCTGCTCTTTTTCTGTCTTTCCTGCTCTGCCACACCTGAATAGAGTTATTTAACTCTGCACAGGCCCGGTAACGACTCCTTCATTTCAATCAGATGTGCAGGGGGGTAGCCCTCAAGGACTGGAGTTGTGGACCCCTGGAGTTGATGACCCCTGGTGTTGATAATCCCAGGTGTTGATGACCCCTGGTGTTGGTGACCCCTGGTGTTGTGAACCCCTGGTGTTGTGAACCCCTGGTGGTGATGACCTCTGGTGTTGTGGACCCCAGGTGTTGGTGACCCCTGGTGTTGTGAACCCCTGGTGTTGTGAACCCCCGGTGGTGATGACCTCTGGTGTTGGTGACCCCTGGTGTTATGGATCCCTGGTGGTGATGACCCCTGGTGTTGGTGACCCCTGGTGATGTGCACCCCTGGTGTTGGTGAATCACTGGTGTTGTGAGCCCCTGGTGTTGATGACCCCTGGTGTTGGTGAATCACTGGTGTTGTGAGCCCCTGGTGTTGATGACCCCTGGTGTTGGTGAATCACTGGTGTTGATGACCCCTTGTGTTGGTGAATCACTGGTGTTGATGACCCCTGGTGTTGATGACCACTGGTGTTGGTGACCCGTGGTGTTGTGGACCCCTGGTGTTGGTGAATCACTGGTGTTGTGAGCCCCTGGTGTTGATGACCACTGGTGTTGATGACCACTGGTGTTGTGGACAACATGTGCATTGACAACAATGGGGTCTGTTCTGACTCCCAAAGTTCCAGGCTGGAGGTAAACTTGGCTGTTTTTTTAAAATGAGTCCAAGTGTCAGACCAATCAGAAACCAGCCAATCAAAGACCATCTTAGATCATAGCTGATGTTATGAAAGTTGATTTCTGATGTGAGGTCAAAGCTTCACCGTGGATGCTCTGAGATACGCTGATAGCAGAGCAGGAGCTCTTGGAGACAGAGGCCTGATGATAACTGGCTGATCAGCTGATTTAGATTCCCTAGAGAGGTCACTATGTGTTGAATTGGGCTGACCCACCACAGCCGTGCAATCCCGGTGCACCTGCAGCCGTTATGGCCTCAGATGTTCCTGAATCAGGATGTACGAGCCAGCTGGAGGAGAAGGTAGCTTCAGAGGCAGGATCTGGAGTTTAACTTCTTTAAATGTGGACATCTCTCCTCTGATTGGCTAACAGAAACACAACTCTACCACTGACTCTGTCTGCTCTGCAACGTTGATGTTTTACCTCCACAAATAACACAAGCCTGGAGGAGTTCTGCTGTGTGGTGGAGTTGCTAATGCTAACAGTTATCTTCTACTAGCTGAGACATGCTCTGCTGTTTCCTGGACGCTAAACCAACAACAGCTTCCCCGTCGTGAGTCCAGATGCGTGAGTCCATGAATGTTAGTGACAGGGTGACGTAGATCTGTCAGGCTTTTCTATCCTAGAGTTTCACCGTTTGTTTTCTATCAGAAGCTACTGCAGGAGATAGGTGTAGGAGACTATCTTCTATCGGAAGCTACTGCAGGAGATAGGCGTAGGAGACTATTTTCTATCAGAAGCTACTGCAGAAGATGGGTGTAGGAGACTGTTTTCTATCAGAAGCTACTGCAGGAGATAGGTGTAGAAGACTATTTTCATGTCCAGCCTGCATGAAACACTTAGAGTGACTCGTTAGAACCAAAGATAATCATTAAAACAGGGTTTTCAATGAACTGTACCTTTAGGGTGGCGTTACCTGTCTGCCTCAGGATTGGCCTGGGCTCTTGACAGAAATGATGGACTAAATGTTCCTTTAAATGTGAATCGTCCCAGCAAGGCCCCATCTTCTCCTGTGCCTTTATTTTCAGACTCACCCTCACAGCTCACCTGCAGTAACGGAGGCAGAAAAACGCTTTGCTGTGCATCTGCCCCCCCCCCCCCAGTGTGTCTCATTCTCAGTGCTTCCTAGACCTCTCTGTTGCCATGGTTACACAGAATATTTCTAAAGGAGTTTGCATTGACCAGTAATGGTAGAAGGTGGGTGTGTAGGAGGTGGGTTGGGATCCAGAAACACCAGAGCCCGTTTTAGGATAGGTGTGGTTTATGAAGCAGAAGCTGCAGCAGCAGTAGAGGTTGAGTAATTAGTTTGGGTAAGTAAACTTTTCTGCTTGCTGAGTTTTAGGAAGGAACTGAGGCTCCTGGTGAGTAAATGAGTTTCTGAGTGATAACTCTGGAATTCCTCTACCATTAAGGAGCTGCTTTAGCTTCTCCGGATGAATGGAGAAGATGACGATGGAGCTGGTTTTTAACTGAATGTGTTGTTTAAATGTCTGCATCATATCACTCAAAGCTTTTCTTTAATCTCCTACAGAACTGATCCAACCAAAGGCTCTCACCTTCTCTCAAGTCCAACCCAGAAGCTTCAGGGCTTCGTGGCAGGTTGATGCTGACAACGTAGAGTTTTTTTTAGTCCAGTTCAAGCCAGAAGATGACTCTGATGGACATTACGTGTCCATGTCTGTTCCTGGGGACACCCTGTCTGCCCTCCTCCCCCACCTCACCCCTCTGACCCGATATGAAGTCAAGGTTTCTGCTCAGTACGCTAAAGGAGACAGCTTACCTGTGAGCGGCTCTGCGACAACTCTAGAAGGTCAGTGGAAGACCCAATCCTCCAAAACCTCCTGGTTCTACTCTTTGCTCATGGAAACAGAACAAGATCTTTAACGTGTACAGATAGATTTCTGGTCTAGTTCCCATGACCAGGTCCAGGTCCAGGTCAGGGTCATTATTTGATTGAAATTACTTGATCTTTCATGTTGCTGGTCCAGAGCAGCACCTGGAGGTCCAGGAAGCCACGATCATCAGATGGAGGTTCGGGTTGTTGTCTACAGTTTAAGTATTACAATTATTTATAAAAATGATTAAATATGTTTAGAATGAGAAAAACATAAAAATTGTGATAAAAGTAAGGAAAGGGAGAGAAAGTGAACAGGAAAGTGGAAACCAGTGGATCTGGGAAAGGCAGAACAAGGAGAGGGTGGAGATGAACGTCCCACCAAACCTGAACAGGTGAGTTTAAAGGAGACCACTGAGCCCACTGATCTCAGGCTCAGGGGGAGAGAGGTCCAGAGTCTGGGGGCCACAGCAGCAGATGATCTGTCACCTTTGACCTTTAGCCTGGTGCTGCACAACCAGTAGGCTTTGGTCACTGGACCTCAGGGACCTGCTGGGGGTGTAGGGACTAAGAAGATCACCAATGTAAGATGGTGCTTGTCCATGTAAGGCCCTAAAGACCAGAACCAGGATCTTGAAATGAACCCTGAAGTTGACTGGCAGCCAATGAAGCTGGAAAAGAAGCAGGGTGATGTGGGTGTGTTTGGAGGACTTGGTCAGAAGCCGAGCACAGGCATTCTGAACCACCTGTAGACGGTTCAGGGAGGTTCTGCTCCGACACGTGAAAATAGAGCTGTAGTAGTCTAAGCGTGAGGAGATGAAGATGAATCTACACAGCAGCCCAACAGCTACAGTCGCTGTAAGATAGAAGTGCAGTTACATGTTGCAGTCATGAGTAGTTCTAGTGTGAGGTAGTCTGCTTCTGGCCCAGATCTGCTGAGCTCCTCAGTAAAACCAGTGAGCTCACTCCTACTGCTGGTAAAAACTCTCCTCCTGCAGTAAGAGCTGCTGTTAAGCGTCTCCAGGGCCTCGTTTATAGCCAGAAGATACGGATCATGGGAGTCTAAAATGGAAAACTCCTCCTCGTGCCAACCCGGTCTGAAACACGGGGCAGATGAAATCTGCTGATGTGTGAAATCTAGGATTCCATACGAGGCATGCACCACTGTGCATCACTGTGATGGTCTGGGGACCTGTCCAGGTGTAGCCCCACTTCTCACCTGGGGACTGACAGACACCTGCTCCTGGACTCCCTGATGAATGAATGAATGTAACTTAAGCCAATAAGCTGCTCAGGAGATGAACTTTTTTAACTAATCAATTACAGATGATCATCTTATAGTTTCATTTTGAAGCATCTCAGGGGAGCTGAACGTAAGGTTAGTGTGATGTGATGGAGAACAGCTTTTTCCAAAGGAATGAGAGGAACCACGGCTGGATCAGTATTCCCGACAGTCCAATCACTGGCTCCTGTTGGATCCCATCCCAGCAGTTAGGGCTCCATTTCCTTTAGTCTGCTAGAATCAGACTAACCCAATGTCACATCATGAATAGGTTCCTGGTGAATTGAAGCTCCAGACCAGAATGGCCAACCCCACCCTGACTCAAAGTGAAATCTGAACCTTAGAGGTGGAACTACTGTAATGCACCAAAGAGACCACTGGTTCCCCTCAACTATCTCCAGAGGGTTGTTCCCCATGAGGAGCTGCTCCTTTGGTTCTGTTTAAACTGCAGTAGCTCTCAGGACTTCCCTCTGAAGACTTCATGCAGACACTTTTACAAACTCAGATAGTTTTCCTTTTACTGAACCGATATGATCAACAAGATGATTGTGAAATGGTTTCTCTACATTCACGAACCCTTTGGTTCCAGAGGTGGGTTCCCCAAGCAACCTGGTCACCAGTGACGTCACCGACACCAGCTTTATGGCTTCCTGGACAGCATCTCCTGGGAAGGTCAGAACGTATCAAGTTAGATGGAAGTCTGTGTTCTCGGATGAGTCTGGAGAGAAAAACCTGCCTGGAGACATGACGTCCACAGTGTTGGAGGGTTTGAGTCCTGAGACACTGTACCAAGTCTTTGTGGTAGCTACCTATGGCTACAGGGACAGCGATGTCCTCAGCGGGTCGGAGACCACAGAAGGTAAGTGTCCCTGTTGCTGCTTTGTCCTGAAAAACTTTAATTATAACAAACGTGGCAGCCTTCAGTCCCTGGAAGACATGTCCTCTTGCTTTATTTACCACTAGCTGCTCACCCCAGCAGCAACAAGCTTAGCTTTGTAATTTATAGTTCCGATATCCCCAGGAGGACATGTGGACATTAGAAAATGGACCAGGACAGAGAGGAGGGACTCTGTGAATCAGCTGAACCTCCTGAGTTTTCTGGTGTGTTTCCAGCTTCTGCCGCCACTAAAACCCTGACGGTGTCAGATGAGACGGAGCGGACTATGAAGGTCACATGGACTCCAGCTCCAGGACATGTGGTCAACTACAGGCTGAAGTATGTCCCCAGGGCTGGAGGCAAAGAGGTGGTCCTGAAGATCAGCGGGACAGCCACGTCCACCATCCTGAAGCGCCTGCAACCCCTAACCACCTACAGCATCACGGTTCTACCCATCTACAAGCGTGGGGAAGGAAAAGCAAGGCAAGGAGTAGGAACCACACGTACGTTGGTCCATAATTCAGCCCTCTGAGGGACAGCACATTGCAGAGACGTCCACAAATAACAGCTGTCAGTGTTCAGAGATCATGAGCTGCTGATTTTAATGTGTCTGTGAGGAGACAGTAGAGACAAGTCCAGAGTCTCCCCGGCGTCCCAGAGTCTCCCCCAGCCTCTGAGGGTTCCCCTAGTGTCTTCCCTAGTGTCCCAGTGTCTCCCCCAATGTCTCCCCCAACATCCCAGAGTCTCCCCAGTCTCCCCCAGCGTCCCAGAGTCTCCCCCAGCGTCTGAGGGTCTCTCCCAGCATCTCCCCCAATGTCTCCCCCAGTGTCTTCCCCTGTGTCTCAGAGTCTCCCCCAATGTCTCCCCAACGCCCCAGAGTCTCCCTCAATGTCTCCCCAACATCCCAGAGTCTCACCCAATGTCTCCCCCAACCTCCCAGAGTCTCCCCCAGCGTCTGAGGGTCTCTCCCAGCATCTCCCCAATGTCTCCCCCAGTGTCCCAGTCTCCCCAGTGTCTTCCCCAGTGTCCCAGAGTCTCCACCAATGTCTCCCCCAACGTCCCAGAGTCTTCCCCAGTCTCCCCCAGGGTCCCAGAATCTCCCCCAGCGTCTGAGGGTCTGTCCCAGCATTTCCCCCCATGTCTCCCCCCAGTGTCCCAGAATCTCCCCCAATGTTTCCCCCAACATCCCAGACTCTCCCCCAATGTCCCAGAGTCTCCCCCAGCATCTGAGGGTCTCTCCCAGCATCTCCCCCAATGTCTCCCCCAGTGTCCAGTGTCTTCCCCAGTTTCCCAGAGTCTCCCTCAATGTCTCACCCAACGTCCCGGAGTCTTCTCCAGTCTCCCCCAGGGTCCCAGAACCTCCACCAGCATCTGAGGGTCTCTCCCAGCATCTTCCCTTGTGTCTCCCCCCCAGTGCCCCAGTCTCCCCCAATGTCTTCCCCAGTATCCCAGAGTCTCCCCCAATGTCTCCCCCAATGTCCCAGAGTCTCCCTCAATGTCTCCCCAACGTCCCAGAGTCTCCCCCAACGTCCCAGAGTCACCCTCAATGTCCCAGAGTCTCCCCCAATGTCTCCCACAGTGTCCCAGTCTCCCCAAGTGTCTTCCCCAGTGTCCCAGAGTCTCCCCCAATGTTCCAGAGTCTCCCCCAATGTCTCCCCCAACGTCCCAGAGTCTCTCCCAGTGTCTTCCCCAGTGTCCCAGAGCTTCCCCAAATGTCTCCCCCAGGGTCCCAGTATCTCCCTGTAGCGTAGGCAAATTTGATGATTTTACTTGTTATAACCAGGAAGATGTAATATTCTATATAAATATAAAATATTAACCTGCTAGGTCTTTATTGTAATTATTCAGAAGATCTAGGTTCTTTGCTTTTTCAGTGATCAACCATACTTTGTGTTACTTCAAGAAAGAGTCAGGTTTATAAAAGTAAGAATTTACTTTGCAAACACTTTAAAACATGACTAATTAACTAAGCATTTACTGTGAGTGGAAGTAACTAAACGTGAGGAACGAACCTATGTGTGAATGCGATGTCAGTCAGAGCTTCCTTATCAAAGTAAGCTGAGTTCTGGTGAAAATAATTTGGTTTGCTCTAAGCTATAAAGTTGTTATCATCAGAAGAACATCAAACGCAATCTGTCATGTCTACTTCACCCGTTTTGGAGAGACCCTCTTGGTGGATCCGAAAGTCACAGGGGTCGGCTGACCTCTGGCACCGTAGGGCTGTAGAATACCGTGGTACCGACTCTTCAGTCCAAAGATGTCTCAGGCCACAACAGCTGGATGGAACCGTGCATCTGGCAGACTCTTAAGGAGTCTAACAATATCAGCTTTGTTTCTGCAGGAACTTTTTGCTCATCAGCTTTGTAGGTGCAAAAATGTTTTGACAACGTGTCAAAACCTTTGATGTTTAAAGAGGTTTACTACAGGTGGCCGGTCTGAGCGATTCTCTAGAACTGTCGAATCACTCAGGATGATCCAATTTTAAGGTTTTGATGTTATGATTTGCACAGCCAATCAAAGGCTGACAGCTTGGGAGATGTTACCAAGACAACTCAGAAACACACCTTTGATACCGGATGTTCTGACTGGTTAAAAGGGCAAGTTATGTGTTGGAGTTTAACTTAACCATACTTGTTATTGTGTGAGTGCAGGTGTGAGGACCTTGTTGTCAAAACATGTTGAACACATGGCAGGTTCTAGTAGACACATAACATAACATCCATTCAGTGAGCACAGATTAATGAAGCATTTCATTATACTATAATTATTATAAGTAGTTATGAACAAATATTTATTTGATGATTATCTAGATTATAAATCATGGAAGAAGTTCATATTGATTTAGTAAATCATTCTTGAATTTAGCAACTGATTCACTGGAGTTGGAGTCTTCTGTGGAGGCAGACAGATGGGACCTTGGGAAAGAAAGTTATTGTTTATCTTTCAGACTTGCAGAGTCTGTGAGCCCCAGCTGGTATGAAGGCAGGCTCATTTAAAGGGAACACATGCAATGTTGTGTCTCCTTTCTGACCAGATGTTGAATAGATGGTGAAAGGTCAGACCGTACCTAAACTGACCATTGCTGGACATGACATCCCCCAGTCTTTTTAACTACATACTAACTCTGTCTGGATTAATACGAAGTGTGTTTATGGTCCCTGAACAAGTAAAAGTAATGATAATCTTCTGATTAAACATTCAAAGATCAAATTGATATTTCATATTTATATGGAATCATCACATCTAAATAAATTTACATTTGTCACGCTATAAAGTGTGACCGGAGGGAAAACTTCGCCCACCAGACTTTTATGTACAGTTGATTAAAATCTGCTTTTTATTTATTTACTCGTTTATTTATGCAATTCTTCTAGATTGTCTTCAGAAGTGTATTGGTATCACAGGCTCAGCACTCCTTTAGATGAGCTCCTATCTGTCAGATAGGGATGTGACGGTTAGGATTGGAAGTTTTAGCTCGAGTGATGCTCTTCTTAAATATGGGGTCCCACAGGGACCTTATCCTCGAGACTGTACTCGGCCCCTATGATTTTCAATCTAGACTTGCTCCCAGTTGATGCTTTTTAAAAGAAATATGGCCTTGACTTTCATTTTTATGCTGATGACTGTCAGGTCTATGCCTCCACTAAAATTAAGGAAATAGCTCTATTGTGCCTTCGTGAGGTTCAGGACTGGATGAGCTGTAATTTCTTGCAGATTAAGGAGTCAGACTGAGGCAAGGCAAGGCAAAGCAGCTTTATTTATAGAGCACATTTCAAACACAGGGGCAAGTCAATGTGCTTTACAATTAGCATGAAATGACTCAACAACAAGCATGAGACCACAAGTTAAAATGTGCACAGATAAAATTATAATTTAGAGCTAAAAGGAGAAGACAGAATTAAGGTTGAGCAATTACATAACAGATTACAGTGGAGACGACGCAGAAACAGTTCATTCGAAGGCTGATGAGTACAGGCTGAGCTAATCATACTGGCGAGTGGCTCTCCTGGATATCCTCAGTCTTTGGTGAATGGCCTTTCAAAGGGTTCAAAGGATGTGGTGTCGAACCTGGCTGTTAAGGTAGATTATCAGCCTAATGTTGATTTACAACTCAGTAATGTTCATTATGCTCTTTTCGGCTGAGAAACCTTTACAAGATGACGTTTTGTTTTTGCTCAAGTACAATTTGGAGAAGCTCATACATGCATTAACTTCTCGTTTAGACTATTGCAGTAGTCTTCACCACGGCATTAATCAAAGGTGTGTTTTTAGGTTGCAGCTAGTTCAGAATGCTGCAGCCCATCTTTTGACTGGCACTTGCAGATTTGATCACATCACTCCAGTTCTTGCCTTTCTGCACCGAGTCCCAATTAGTCTCCGTGCGCCATTTAGGATTTTGGTTCTTGCTTATAAATGTTTCAATGACCTCGCACTGGTCTATCTCTCTGAGCTTCTCGTGCATTATGCTCCATCTCGTGGACTGAGGTCGGTTAACCAACTTAGACTGAATGTCCCTGGGGTGAGACTACAGAGAGGAGGTTTAGGTATTTCTCAGTGGCGGCGCCGACTCGTTGGAATATGTGACCAGTCACCATTAGGCAGACTTCCTCTGTTGCTGTTTTTAAAAGTTTACTGAAGACTAACTTTTACTCCAAAGATTTTAACACTTGGGCTGACAGGGTGGTCCTGTTTTTATCACTCTTTGTGTCTGATTTAGATTTTCATGCTTATTTTATGTTTTTTAATCGACTGTTGTCATTTTATTGTATTAAGTTTTAATGTTTGGCCAACACTGTTGCATTTAAATTGCTATACAAATAAAACTTGATTGGTTGATATTTATTGTATTTTTCTGACATACAGTCAGGTCCATAAGTATTGGGACATCGACACAATGCTAACATTTTTGACTCTATACACCACCACAATGGATATCAAATGAAACTAACAAGATGTGCTTTAACTGCAGACTGTCAGCTTTTATTTGAGGGTATTTACATCCAAATCAGGTGAACGGTGTAGGAATTACAACAGTTTGCATATGTGCCTCCCACTTGTTAAGGGACCAAAAGTAATGGGACAATTGGCTTCTCAGCTGTTCCATGGCCAGGTGTGTGTGTTATTCCCTCATTATCCCAATTACAATGAGCAGATCAAAGGTCCAGAGTTCATTTCAAGTGTGCTATTTGCATTTGGAATCTTTTGCTGTCAACTATCAAGATCATTAGGCTGAAAAAACAAAAGAAACATATCAGAGAGACAGCAAAAACAGTAGGCGTGGCCAAAGCAACAGTTTGTAACATTCTCAAAAAGAAGGAACGCACTGGTGAGCTCAGCAACACCAAAAGACCCGGAAGACCACGGAAAACAACTGTGGTGGATGACCGAAGAATCTTTTCCCTGGTGAAGAAAACACCCTTCACAACAGTTGGTCAGATCAAGAACACTCTCCAGGAGGTAGGCTTTTCTGTGTCAAAGTCAACAATCAAGAGAAAACTCCATCAGTGTGAATACAAAGGGTTCACCACAAGATGTAAACCATTGGTGAGCCCCAAAAACAGGAAGGCCGGATTAGAGTTTGCCAAAAAACATCTAAAAAACCCTTCACAGTTCTGGAACAACATCCTATGGGCAGATGAGACCAAGATCAACTTGTACCAGAGTGATGGGAAGAGAAGGGTATGGAGAAGGAAAGGAACTGCTCATGATCCTAAGCATACCACCTCATCAGTGAAGCATGGTGCTTGAAGTGTCATGGCGTGGGCATGTATGGCTGCCAGTGGAACTGGTTCTCTTGTATTTATTGATGTGACTGCTGACAAAAGCAGCACGATGAAATCTGAAGTGTTTCGGGCAATATTATCTGCTCATATTCAGCCAAATGCCTCAGAACTCATTAGATTTTGGACTCATTGGACGGCGCGTCACAGTGCAGATGGACAATGACCCAAAGCATACTGCAAAAGCAACCAAAGAGTTTTTGAAGGGAAAAAAGTGGACTGTTTTGCAATGGCCAAGTCAGTCACCTGACCTGAATCCATTTGAGCATGCATTTCACTTGCTGAAGACAAAACTGAAGGGAAAATGCCCCAGGAACAAGCAGGAACTGAAAACTGTTGCAGTAGAGGCCTGGCAGAGCATCACCAGGGATGAAACTCAGCGTCTGGTGATGTCTATGTCTGTAATTGACTGCAAAGGAGTTGCAACCAAGTATTGGAATGTATACATTTATTTATGGTTCTTATTCTGTCCCATTACTTTTGGTCCCTTAACAAGTGGGAGGCACATATGCAAACTGTTGTAATTCCTACACCGTTCACCTGATTAGGATGTAAATACCCTCAAATAAAAGCTGACAGCCTGCAGTTAAAGCACATCTTGTTTGTTTCATTTGATATCCATTGTGGTGGTGTATAGAGCCAAAAATGTTAGCATTGTGTCGATGTCCCAATATTTATGGACCTGACAGTAGTAGCCCGGGTTATTATGGGCTGATGAAGAACCTTCTGTAGGATTTGAACTTGGTGGAGATGAACTCTGAACATGTTTGTCCTGACGTTCTTGCTGGTTTCTTCTATTCTAGTATCACCCTACAAGGCTCCCAGGAACCTGCAGACCTCAGAACCCACCAAGACCAGTTTCAGGGTCTCCTGGGATCACGCACCTGGAGATGTTAGGGGCTACAAGGTGTCCTTTCACCCCACAGGGAATGATGTGGATCTGGGAGAGCTCCTGGTTGGCCCATATGATAACACCGTGGTCTTGGAGGAGCTCAGGTAAGCTGCTGATGATGTCATGTTGTGAAGAAGAGTTTTCCAGAAATGACTATCATCTGTGAGGAAACAAACCTCTGAGGTATTCTCTCAGCATCATTTCTATTTCAGACCCCCCCCCCCCCCCCCCCACACACACACACACACACACATTTTCTGTGTTTTTCTTTTTTTTTTGCAGGGCAGGAACAAAGTACTCCGTTTCTGTCTTTGGGATGTTTGATGGAGGTGTGAGTTCTCCTCTTGCAGGGGAGGAGAAGACTACTCTTGTGGAAGACCATGAAGCTCCTCTTCTCCATCCTTCTGGTAAAAGCTGGTGGCTGTTTTGCTATCATCGCTGTGCAGTTTTGATCTTCTCAGCTCTAAATGTTGTCAGAACGCTGACTTATCTGGAATGATCAGTGTTCTCGACTCGGCCCGTCTCCTTGACCTGCATCAGCCCAATAAACAAACCCAGATTTTGTTTGACACAACTCTCCTCAGTTGAGGTGAGAACGAGCGAGTTGTCCCTGAACATTCTAGATGATCTTCCAGGTGGTTCTACAGTAGCTGCTGTTCAGTCACAGGTCAAGGAGGCTTATTCATTGTTCTCAGACACAAACAGCTGTGCAATAAAACTAGAGTCCTATAACCCACCAAGGCACTTAACACACCAGTCATTAGCACACTGGTGGTGATGAGCTACACTAGCCACAGCTGCCCTAGGCGCACTCACAGGAGGAGGTGAAGTGTGAAATTAAATATTGTGCAGTAAAATAATAAATCAGGAAAACTGAATCAAACGGGACATTTAAAGGCATGAAACACTCGTGTAATTGGTACGAGTGTCTCTAGTCAGAGTTACGACCCGGTGGAAGGACAGTGCAGCATAAGGGGTGTGCAATGTGCAAAATAAGGTTTTTATTAACAAATGGAAAATGTTTTATGAGACTTCTTCTGAATTAAACTAGAACCAAGCTCTCGGGCTGCACTACCACTACTAGTAAGGTCTTAAACTGATGTAACTTAACCAGCTAAATGATAATAAATGACAAGAATCATGAAGCTGTGTCCCAACTGATGAGCTTAGCGGGACTAAAGCCAAACCAGACGTAAACTGAACAGATGTTATACACACACCAACTCCTGGTTTACCAAAACCCAAACGCTGGTTAAATAGTGCCTCTGAACTCACATGGAGCATCAGCACCAGTCTACTTTAAGCAGTTTAACAGAGCTTTTAAGCTATCAAGAACAACCGGAAGCTCTTCTACTTACGGAAAGCCATCTAAGATGATCTATCGGCTCTTTTAACGAAGCTCGTCTGAGCTAATCTACAAGTTTGAGGCCACACCTCAGCCAACCTCCCTCTGGAGCTCCTCAAGCTCTTCTAATAAAGAAATCAACCAGGTTATCAATTATAGAAAGTAACCTCCACAGCGCTGTCTCAGTGCAGCGTGGAGCGTCAGCACAGGGCTGCGTTCCCCGACTGACTGGCAGCTGTCTTCTGTGTTGAATCTGTTCAGCTGTGTTGACTGCAGCGGGGATGGAGGAGGGGTGGGGCTGCTCTCCATGGCGCTGCAGGTGAAGCAGTACTGATCTCCGGACCCTTCCCTCATGACAGACAGCTGAAAGAGCTTACAGTGGGAACGAATGCCTTGTAAGTTGTACTCTGGGGAAAAATACTCAGATGTGCCAGTTTCAGGAACTAGCAGAATGTACATCAGAGGAGCGCTTCAGAGACAGGATGTGGACTCTTACTTCCTGATATGTGAACATCTCTTCTCTGATTGGCTAACAGCAACACAACCCTACCACTGACTGTTTGCTCTGCATCGTTGATGTTTTATCTCCACAAATAACACAAGCCTGGAGGAGTTCTGCTGTATGGTGGAGTTACTAATGCTAACAGTTAGCTTCTACTAGCTGAGACATGCTCTGCTGTTTTCTGGATGCTAAACCAATGGTGCCCCCAAGGGGTGGCCAGGGATGGTCATGGCCACCCTTAGAAAATTGTTGCTCCTCCCAGCAAAAGCCAGTGTTAATACATCATATTATTGTTCACTCAAATCATAAATCGACTTATTTATTCAAGACATAATTGTAAAACAAAATTAAAATAATACAATTAATGAGCAAAGAAAAAATCAGAATAAAAAAAATACACGTTTCTGCTGCTCACCATTACATTTATTTCTTTTATCTCCATAGTTTTTTGTGAATACAGCAACAGGTGAATCTAAATAAAAAAACACATTTGAAAATAAAAATTTAACTAACATTTTAAATAACTGAAAGGTTTATGTTTCTGAAATTTAAGTTAAATGTTTTGAATACGTAGTGTTTTCTTAAAATAAACACGAATAAAGGAGCAATCCACAGGCTAAACTCTCCCAGAGGACGAATTTGATGTGCCACCCCATAAATTTCTTTGGCCCAGTCTGGCCAACCCTATCAACATTTTCTGGAGGTGCCCCTGCTCTTAACCAACAACAGTCTTCCCTGTCATGAGCCCAGATGGGTGTCCATGAATGTTAGTGACAGTGTGACGTAGATCTGTCAGGCTTTTCTATCCTAGAGTTTCACCATCTGTTTTCTATCAGAAGGTATGCAGGAGATAGGTGTAGGAGACTATTTTCTATTTGAAGCTAAAGCAGGAGATAGGTGTTGGAGAGTATTTTCTATTTGAAGCTAAAACAGGAGATAGGTGTAGAAGACTCTTATCTATCAAAAGCTACTGCAGGAGATAGGTGTAGGAGACTATTATCTATCAGAAGCTACTGCAGGAGATAGGTGTAGGAGACTATCTTCTATCAGAAGCTACTGCAGGAGATAAGTGTTGGAGACTATTTTCTATCAGAAGCTACTGCAGAAGATAGGTGTAGGAGACTATTTTCTATTTGAAGCTAAAGCAGGAGAGAGGTGTAGAAGACTATCTTCCATCAGAAGCTAATGCAGGAGATCGGTGTAGGAGACTATTTTCTATTTGAAGCTAAAGCAGGAGATAGGTGTAGGAGACTATTATCTATCAAAAGCTACTGCAGGAGATAGGTGTAGGAGACTATTATCTATCAGAAGCTACTGCAGGAGATAAGTGTTGGAGACTATTATCTATCAGAAGCTACTGCAGGAGATAGGTGTAGGAGACTATTATCTATCAGAAGCTAATGCAGGAGATAGGTGTAGGAGACTATCTTCATGTTCAGCCTGCATGAAACACTCAGAGTGACCCGTTAGAACCAGACATAATCACTAAAACAGGGCTTTCAGTGAACCACACCTTTAAATCTAGGGAAGAGTCGGTCCACACAACTTACTTTTTCCGATTTGTTATTTTTTATTCACTTTTTAAGTTTCAAATGTTTTATTCTTGTGAAAGTCCTGATTTTTATCTTGAGAGGCGCTCTTTAAAAGATTGTTTCTTCTTCTTCAAAACAATGTCGGGGCAGCAAACAATCATGGCCCGTATAATGGACCCTGTGGAACACCACAGTTTACAAAGGCCAGGTTTATCGGGAACACAGAAGGGCAGAAAACAGCAACAGAGCCTAGCTTACCTGCTGAACGGTTCTGGTCTTATTGAGATCTAAGGTGGCTCTGTTGCAGACGTATTACTTTCAGAGATCACATGGCCAGTCACCTGATTATATCACTGATCCACAACGCTGGACGCTCTCTCTCAGATCTTCAGGCCAAAGGCTAATGGCAGTGCCCCGAGCTGGGTTTGGGACCAGAGGTGATTGGGCAGTGGCCCTGCTTTACCACAGCTTGAGTAGATGCATGAGGGTGTGACCTAGACTTCAACTGTTTGGGAATTATGTTCAGGGCTGTATTATACGTGCTGGAAAGGTGAAACTCCTATTTAAAGTTGATTTTGCCCGTTTGACATAGATGGCTTCCTTTACTCCTCTCTCAAACCATCTATCTTCTCTGTCCAGAATGTGTACTTTGTGGCAGGAGTCTGGGAGAACCAGGCCTCTGTCTGAGTGTCACCAGCCGTCCAGAACCGTCTAGATGAGGACAAGCAGACTTTTTCCCTCTTAAAGGTGCCGGTAGCAGGAACGAGCCCATTTGGAGCAGCAGCAGTTGTGTGAGACAGCGTTTTGAAACCCAAAGGAGCATTGAGCTGGAGACAAAAACCTTGAAGACAAACCTTCTTTTGGAAATGATACCTGAAAATGTTGTGCCACATAACCTGTAAAACACTTTGCTGTCTCAGTGACCTCTTCCTGTCCTTCTCTTCTGTCTCTCCTCTCTATTTCACATTAAGGTAACTGAAGGTGTTAACCATTTCACTGCTAACTCCCACTGTCCACCACTGTCTTTCTGTAGACAATCAGTGCAAGACCTCAGCTAAGGCTGACATTGTGCTGTTGGTCGACGGCTCCTGGAGCATTGGTCGTGCCAACTTCAAACTAATTCGTAGTTTCATCGCTCGCATGGTTGGTGTCTTTGACATCAGCCCAGACACGGTCCAGATTGGTAAGTTGTCCTGCTCACACACAGTCAGCTTCATCATCTCAACAGGGATGGTGTTTGTGGGTTAAGATAGGGCTCTGATCTCCTCGGTAGGAAGTCTGACAACACCAAACATTAAACTAGCTTCAGGTTTGTCTCACAGTTATTCATTCTTCTGATTCTTCCCGTGGGTTTTCTTTTCATTTGACTTTGTTACATTTTGTTGAGGTTCTTACTCGGTCAGAAGGTGTTCTTTGGTCTTAGGAAGAGTTGATCTGAGACCAGAGATGGTGTGGTGTTGTTTTTCTGTAGGTCTGGCACAGTACAGCGGAGACCCGAGGACAGAGTGGCACCTGAATGCCCACACAACCAAGGATTCGCTGCTGCAGGCTGTCAACAAACTGCCGTATAAAGGAGGAAACACCATGACAGGTGATGTCAGGGTTAAGGCTCCAACCCTAAACCCTAACCCATAACCAGGCTATCCAGGGTTAAATGGGAAATGTTTGAATTGAGGACTGATGAGCTCATTAAAGCAGAAATCTGGAGTATTTTTCTCAGGTGGCACCATCTAGAGGTATAAAAAAAGTATCGTACCTTAAGCCCCTCTCTCTGCTTCTATGAGGGCGTCCACACTAGGTCTACTCCACTCCGCCCTGACACGGTAGCAAGCGTTCACATCCGGCTTGTCTGGGTTTTTCCACACACAACCAGTCGTTTTGTCCGCCCTCATCCCAAGCCGGACTGCTTTGAACTGATCTGGTTCAACACACCCACTGCCGACTGATTGGCCGACTCAAGTTCACACCTGCCATTAAAGGAAACCTGAGCAGCTGGGACCTCAGACCGGCTGGGTGACGGTACGTAGGAAGCATGGTCCCAGAACCCAGCCTGTGGGAGACCACCAACCCGTCCATGTATTAAACAGAGTTTGCCTGCTCAGGGGACTCTGGTCTTTGCAGCTCCACTGTCAGAAACGTGTCCTTAGAGACTCGTGCAACCATGGTCAAATGTTTACCTGGGGCCAGATGGGGCAACATTAAATCCCACCTGAAACTACTGGCTAACACCTGGTTCACATCGGACGCTGAAGCGCCGCGAAGCGCCCTTGTTAACATATAGCCTCGATCACATCAGCTGCGAAGCGCTGCAAAGGCTCGCGTCATGCCGCGATCGTTTCGGTGTGTGCTCTATTTTTTCGAGAGCCACGTCAATTCTAGCAGGAAATCAAACCAAAACAGAAGAGGCAGGCCAGTAACTTTACCAAAATAAGGGCATTTTTCTAAATAATGATAAACAGCTTACTCTGAGTTTTTGGATCAGATCTGATTTTTTATCTGATTTGGTGCTAAATACTGATAAGATCTTTGTAGCATTGATGATTGACTACATAGTTATTAAAAATGATCAGTAAGATGTGATAACTATATAAATATGAAATATCAATCTGATTGATTTTTGAATGTTTAATCAGAAGATTCCAGTTACTTTACTTATTCAGGGACCATAAACACACTTCGTATTAATTCAGACAGAGTCGGAAAATAGTTTATGAAATTAATTTATTTCTATTTCCCTAAACTAATGATTATACATGACAGGTATGAATAATGAGATGTCATGTAATGGATATGGAGGGATTTAATGTGAGGTGTGGAATGTTGGAATGGAAACTACCGTAATTTCTGGACTATAGAGCACACGTCAATATAAGCCGCACCAGGCTAAAAGCCTCAGATATCTACTGAATTGAAAATGTAGTTTAACTGAACGTAACTGAACTGATCAGTATCAAACAAAACAGAAAAGTTAGTGCTTAGTTTATTCATCATCCTCCTGCGCACTGAAACCACTGAAGTCATCATCCTCTTCAGTGTCGGAGTTGAACAGCCTCAGAAGAGTTTCGTCACATACCTTTTCTGTGATGATGTCAGTGTCGCTGTCATCATCCCGGGGTGAAGCTGGGAAAACAAGCAGCACCATTTTACTATGAAAAAAATCCTCCGGGGTGCTTTTCGTAGCACTCCTTTAACCATTCCTTCATTAGACTTTCTAGCATCCATCCTTTCTGGTTGACTAAAGCCACACCTCATTATAAGCCGCATGGTTCAAAGCATGGGAAAAAGTAGCGGCTTATAATCCAGAAAATACGGTAGATGGTTTAGCAGAACCTTTTAGTATCAGAGAGAATTTGTGGATTCTGGGTTATAAAATAAATTTGGCTGTTTGGTAAACTAGAAATTTGTTTATTAAATCCATCCCACGCAATCTGTTGAGTCTACGATACCCTTTGTGGTAGGGCTGCTCGATTATGGCAAAAATAATCACGATTATGGTGACTGAAATTGAGATCTCGATTATTTAGGACGATTTTTCAAGTAATGTTGATTTTATTTGTTTTTATTCAGTCATAAAATTGCTCAGGGCACAATCAGGACAAAAAGAAATAAGAAACAAGATGATCACTAAAATAACTCCTGATTCCCAGTATAAAAAGACTAATATACTTATAGCTCATAGTCTATGACCCAAGGGCTAGACCTTGGTTTAATTCATTTAAGTCTAACCAGTACAGACCCAAATACCAATATCTTGCAAATACTGACAGCAAGAATTATACAGTGGCATTTATAACAAATAAATGCAAATAAATTGATGTTCACAAAATGTTGCATAACATTTATTGAAGGAATGATGGAATGCCTAAAAGATCAAAACTTCCTCTTTATTTTCATTTTATTTTGAAGATTGTGTCACATTTAAGATGGCAAAGACGTTTATTACATTTTGTTTGACACATTAAATCTTCTTTGTGTCCGATGGAAACTGCATGAGTCATGTGACTTTTTTGATGGATCCTAAATCAGAATAAACATGTGTTTCCTTTTGTTGAAAAGGAATGGCGTTGAAATTCATCCTGGAGAGCAACTTTAATCCTAGTGTGGGGATGCGTGCGGATTCCCGCAAGATCGGTGTTCTGATTACAGACGGGAAGTCTCAGGACGAGATTGTTGCCAGCTCTCAGAATCTGAGAGACAACGACATTGAGCTCTACGCTATTGGTGAGTCAATGCATCATCATCATTCTGTTTTCAGACAAACATCTGAGCAAACACCTTTCTCTCAGGTGTGAAGAATGCTGATGAGAATGAGTTGAGGTCCATCGCCTCTGACCCCGATGATATCCACATGTACAATGTACAAGACTTCAAGTTCCTGACGGATATTGTCGACAGTCTCACAGACAATCTGTGCAACAGCGTCAAAGGTTCAGGTAGGAACAGACTCAACACGTTCAGCAGAAACTCACCATACTGCTTCCAGAATGTTGCTGTTTTCTGATTTCTACAGAATCACAGTCTCAACTTCTGTCAACCATAAATATTAAATAGTTTTCTTTCTGCTGATGGTAGATTACGCAAAGGAGTGTGGGTAAAATAATTAATAAATAAATAACAGAAAAATTGTATGCCCCCAGAGAGAAAGGTGGATTGGGACTTTTGGACCCAAAGCTCTATTACCTATCATTTGAAATACTGGGAGGAAGATAAAGAAAAACAAGAATGGTTAAATATTGAATTTGATATCTGTTCACCATTTGATCCAAAACACAAATTGTCTCAAAAAATAAATACAACTAATCTGGTTATTATTCACTCTTGTGAGGTTTGGTCAAAGGTACATAAAATGTTGAAGCTTTCACATTATGTCCAGAAGTATGCGTCTCTTTGGAATAACCCTGCTATATGTATTGGTAAGGTACCGGTGTTTTGGGGACAGTGGCACTCACGTGGTATATGTAATATTGGAGATCTGTATAAAGATGGAAACTTTATGTCTTACGAGGATCTGACCCATACTTACAAATTACAAGGTAAAGGACATTTTTGGAAATACCTCCAATTGAGACATTGTGTGACTTCTAAATTTAAGGAAGTTCCTGACAATGATATTTTAGGTTATATTAAAATGCCACGTGATCGCCACACTGCTTCTGTGTTTTATAAACTGTTTAATCATGGTTTAAGTGGGGAGTCTTTAGGCATTAAACTACTTTGGCAGCGGGACTTAGAAACAGAATACACAAATGAAAAATGGCTAAATATCCTATCAGACAGTGGTAAATATGTGAAAGAGGCTAGAAGTAAATTTATACAGTACAAGGTGTTGCATAGATACTACAATACTCCTACCAGGTTGCATAGAATGAAACTAATGCCAAATGATTTGTGTTGGAAATGTAACAGTGAAATAGGGACATATCTACATTGTTTTTTGGAATGCTCTATGGTTTTACCCTTTTGGACTGATGTCCTGGAAATCCTGGGTGCTTGGTCTGGCATAGAAGTCCCTCAGACCCCGGATCTATGCTTAATGGGAGACAGATCCCAAATACCAAATGTTTCAAGAGGAACCTTCTGCATCATTACGGTCGGACTAGTTACAGCATCTAGGATTATATTAAGACATTGGAAGACTAAAGTACGCCCTGGGATTGATGAATGGATTGCGGCGATGGCGGAAACAGCTGCTTATGAGGCCATGCTCAGCAACCTGAAAGGGGACAAGGACACAGACTGGAACAGCTTTTGGGGAACATTGAAAAATGTTACATAAAACTTTGAAATCTAATGCCTCACTGCCTGGATTTTGGATTCCTAACTGACCCTGAATTAGGTATGGCTACTGGTCTATGTAGCTGTGATAGCTGAACCCGAAACTCTTACCCCCAAATTCCACTACCTCCGCTCCGCTGTGCTCCGCTCCGACACGAATGCCGGAGCAAAATCGGTCCCGTTGTAGTCAATCAGAGCAATTCCACTACTGCGGCCGTGCTCCGGCAGTGCGGCGCCGTGCGCCGCCCTCTGTTCCGGCGTCCGGCAAAAATAGAATCGATCCTATTTTTGCCGGACGCCGGAGCACCTCCGCAGTCAATGGACAGAAATCACAACGGCCCAACAGGAAAAGGAGCAAGCACAATTTCCGTTTTTCACAATTAATCGATAAACAAAAGGCGTTTTTGTTTCATGGTTTAACAACTTTTATCAACTATCAATGGCGGCTGAAGTTTAAATGCACAAAAGTAAGCCATAAATACAATTTCCCATGACAAATTGGTCTTAGGTGAAGGGTGAGACAAAGAACGGTTCGAAGGATCTTTCATGGCGGTTAAAATGAAGAGTTGGAGTACCCGGCCCGGAGGGTTACCGGGGTCCCACCCTGGAGCCAGGCCTGGGGTTGGGGCCCGTGAGCGAGCGCCTGGTGGCCGGGCTTTCGCCCATGGGGCCCGGCTGGGCCCAGCCCGAACCGGATACATGGGCTCGTCCAACTGTGGACCCACCACCCGCAGGAGGAACATGAAGGGTCCGGTGCAATGCGAATCGGGTGGCAGACCAAGGCGGGAGCCTTGGCGGTCCAATCCCCGGACAAGAAAACTAGTTTTTGGGACATGGAACATCACCTCGCTGGCGGGGAAGGAGCCGGAGCTTGTGGCAGAGGTTGAGCGGTACCGGCTAGATATAGTCGGACTCACCTCGACACATTGCATTGGCTCTGGAACCCGAGACCTGGAGAGGGGTTGGACACTCTACTTTGCTGGAGTTGCTCCGGGTGAGAGGCGGAGGGCTGGGGTTGGCTTTTTGTTAGCCCCGAGACTCTCTGCCTGTGTGTTGGGGTTTACCCCGGGGGACAAGAGGGTAGCTTCCTTGCGCCTTCGGGTCGGGGAACGGGTCCTGACTGTTGTTTGTGCTTATGGGCCAAATATCAGTTCAGAGTACCCACCCTTTTTGGAGTCCCTGGGACGAGTGCTAGATAGTGCTCCATCAGGGGACTCCATTGTCCTGCTGGGGGACTTCAATGCTCACATGGGCAATGACAGCTTGACCTGGAGGGGTGTGATTGGGAGGAACGGCCCACCTAATCTGAACTCGAGTGGTGTTTCATTATTGGACTTCTGTGCAAGCCGCAGTTTGGCCATAACGAACACCATGTTCGAACATAAGGATGCCCACCGGTACACTTGGTACCAGGGCAGCCTAGGTCACAGGTCGATGATAGATTTTGTAGTCGTATCATCTGACCTGCGGCCGTATGTTTTGGACACCCGAGTGAAGAGAGGGGCGGAGCTGTCAACTGATCACCACCTGGTGGTGAGTTGGATCAGATGGCAAGGGAACATGCCGCGTAGACCTGGCAGACCCAAACGCATAGTGAGGGTCTGCTGGGAACGCCTGGCAGAAGAACCTGTCAAGACGGTCTTCAACTCCCACCTCCGGCAGAGCTTTGACCACGTCCCGAGAGCAGTGGGGGACATTGAGTCCGAGTGGGCCTTGTTCCACTCTGCGATTGTCGAGGCGGCTGTTGCTAGCTGTGGTCGTAAGGTGGCCGGTGCCAGTCGTGGTGGCAACCCCCGTACCCGCTGGTGGACACCAGAGGTTCGGGGAGCCGTCAGGCTGAAGAAGGAGGCCTACAGGGCGTGGCTGGTCTGTGGGTCTCCGGAGGCAGCAGACAGGTACCGGATAGCCAAGCGGGGTGCAGCAGTGGCAGTTGCCGAGGCAAAATCTCAGGCGTGGGAGGAGTTTGGTGAGGCCATGGAGAAAGACTATCGATCGGCTCCAAAGAGGTTCTGGCAAACTGTCCGGCGCCTCAGGAGAGGAAGGCAGCAACTCACTCACACTGTTTACAGTGGGGATGGGGAGCTGCTGACGTCAACTGAGGCTATAGTCGGACGGTGGAAGGAATACTTTGAGGAGCTCCTCAATCCCACCAGTGCGCATTCCAAGGAGGAACCAGAGCTGGGAGGCCTGGGGATGGACTGTCCGATCTCGGGGGCAGAAGTTGCTGAGGTAGTCAAACAACTACACAGCGGCGGAGCCCCGGGGGCGGATGAGGTTCGTCCTGGGTATCTCAAGGCTATGGATGTTGTAGGGCTGTCATGGTTGACACGTCTCTACAACATTGCGTGGTCATCGGGGGCAGTTCCTAGGGAGTGGCAGACCGGGGTGGTGGTCCCCATCTTTAATTAGGGTGACCTGAGGGTGTGTTCCAACTATAGGGGGATCACACTCCTCAGCCTCCCTGGAAAGGTCTACTCCAAGGTACTGGAGAGGAGGGTCCGATCGATAGTTGAATCTCAGATAGAGGAGGAGCAATGTGGTTTTCGTCCTGGCCGTGGAACTGTGGACCAGCTCTATACCCTTGCAAGGGTGATGGAGGGGGCATGGGAGTTTGCCCAACCAATCCACATGTGCTTTGTGGATTTGGAGAAGGCTTATGACCGTGTCCCCAGGGGCACCCTGTGGGGGACGCTCCAGGAGTATGGGGTGGGTGGCTTTCTGTTAAGGGCCATTCAGTCCCTTTACCAGAGGAGCGTGAGTTTGGTCCGCATAGCCGGTAGTAAGTCGGACCTGTTCCCAGTGAGGGTTGGACTCCGCCAGGGCTGCCCTTTGTCACCGGTTCTGTTCATCACTTTTATGGACAGAATTTCTAGACGCAGCCGTGGTGTGGAGTGTGTCGAGTTTGGTGGCAGGAGAATCTCGTCTCTGCTTTTTGCGGATGATGTGGTCCTCCTAGCTTCATCCAGCTCTGACCTTCAGCTCTTGCTGGGTAGGTTCGCGGCCGAATGTGAAGCGGCTGGGATGAGGATCAGCACCTCCAAATCTGAGATCATGGTTCTCGACTGGAAAAGGGTGGCTTGCCACCTCTGGGTCGGGGGAGAGGTCCTACCTCAAGTGGAGGAGTTTAAGTATCTCGGAGTCTTGTTCACGAGTGAGGGTAGGAGGGATCGGGAGATCGACAGGCGGATTGGTTCGGCGTCTGCAGTGATGCGGACGCTGAGCCGATCTGTCGTGGGGAAGAGGGAGCTGAGCCAGAAAGCCAGGCTCTCGATTTACCGGTCGATCTACGTCCCAATCCTCACCTATGGTCATGAGCTTTGGGTAATGACCGAAAGAACGAGATCGCGGATACAAGCGGCCGAAATGAGTTTCCTCCGTAGGGTGGCCGGGCTCAGCCTTAGAGATAGGGTGAGGAGCTCGGACATTCGGGAGGGACTCGGAGTAGAACCGCTGCTCCTCCGGATCGAAAGGAGCCAGTTGAGGTGGTTTGGGCATCTGGTCAGGATGCCTCCTGGACGCCTCCCCGGGGAGGTGTTTCGGGCATGTCCTGCCGGCAGAAGGCCCCCGGGTCGACCCAGGACACGTTGGAGAGGTTACATCTCCAATCTGGTCCGGGAACGCCTTGGGGTCCTGCCGGAGGAGCTGGTGGACAAGGCTGGGGAGAGGACGGCCTGGAGCTCCCTAGTTGGGATGCTGCCCCCGCGACCCGGACCCGGATAAGCGGAGGAAGACGAGAGAGACGAGAGAGAGACAATTTCCACTATCAAAGTAGTCACACTTTGTTGATCCAAACACTGCTGATCTCTACACACAAATGATGGGCAGATTAAACCGCTCATGCCGATGCTTCTCCCACACAACGGGTGTTTGGATCTAACTTCCGCGTTTATTGCTCAGACTGTATCGCAAGATCTCGAAAATCCCGCGCATGCTTATTTGCCCACCTCAGGTCTCCGCACCGGAGCGGAGCCGTTGAGGAGCGGGTACCAGTAAAAATTGAGTTCGGAAGCGAGCGGCTGCGGAGGGCGGGGGCGGACCGGAGCGGAAGTAGTGGAATTTGGGGGTTAGTCATTGGTACCCTGGAAGAGAAAGAGGGGGTGGGGTGGGGGGGTGGGGGGGGCACAAGCCTGTGTGTTTTCTTTTGTTTTTGTATGTTTTTGTATGTTATAAAAAATCTGAAAATAATAAAAACTTTAATTATAAAAATAAATAAATAACAGAATGAGGAATTAAAGGGTTCAGTTAAACCCTTATCAGCTGTTCCAGCAGATCAACACTTTCAGGTCTCATTTGTTCCCATACAGATTCTGAACTAGGGGCTCCTACCAACTTGGTGACTTCAGAGGTAACCTACCAATCCTTTAGAGCCACCTGGACAGCTCCCAACACACCTGTGGAAAAATACAGGGTTACCTACGTGATGGTGAGCGGGGGACCCACTCTGGAGGTGAGAGATCGCTCACAAAGCTAAAGATTTCACCTGGTTCAGCAGTCTGGTTTCTCCTTGGTTTCTGGCTCAATAGCACTCAAGTAGCACTGTAGAAATGTTAAGAGATCTGCCAGCTGTCACAAGATAGTGGCCACATGCTACAGAGGCCAAATCCTGATGTTTGGGTGACGTTAGGTTTAAAAAATAATAAAATCTTCATAATTCAATTTTTTCAATTCAATACTTTATTTCACTCAAAGTTTAAATATACAAACTTGAAATCAGAATATAAGCATTCAAGTGAAATAGGGGGAGGAAGAAGAAAAAATCTTATATGACCTACCCCCTTTAACTAAGACAAGATAAACAAAAAGTACAAAATTACAACAATGGCCTTATACACAAAAAATAAACCGCTCTCTTAATTCCACAAATAATATCACTACTAAAACATTAATCCTCCATCCTCAACTTACCAAATCATACGATTTTAGCATTTTATCTTTATACATTTTTTTGAATTGATCAGTAGTTGTACATTTTTTTAATTCATCATCCAGGTTATTCCATAATTTCACACCATATATTGAAATACACATTTGCTTTAATGTAGTACGAACAAATATCCTTTTAAACTCTGGTTTCTTTCTACTCTTATCATTTTTTGGGATTAAAACAAAGAACCTTTGTAGATTAGTTGGCAGCAAATTATTTCTAGCCTTAAACATAATTAGTAAAATTTTCAAGTTAACTAAGTCTTTGAATTTCATAATTTTAGATAGAACAAAATATTTGTTAGTATGTTCTCTTGGATTTGCTTTATATAGAATTCGCAAAACTTTCTTCTGTAACAGAAACAAAGGATTAGTGTTTGTTTTTTACGTATTGCCCCAAACCTCAATACAATAAGTTAAGTATGGTAAGATAAATGAGTAATATAATGTCTGAAGCGTTGAAATTTCTAGAAAACCTTTGACTTTGTTTAAAATTCCAATACTTTTGGATATTTTTTGTTTTATATATTTTATATGGGATTTCCAAATAAGTTTATGGTCCAAGAGAACCCCTAAGAATCTGACTTCATTTACTCTATCAATTAAAAAAACATCAATAGACAATGTAACTAAATCATTAGTTTTTCTCTTACCAAAAACCATGAATTTTGTTTTATTCCAATTGAGAAATAATTTATTGTCATTAAACCACTTCTTAAGTTTAGACATTTCACAAACCATATTTTGAATAATAATTTCTAAATCATTTCCAGAACAAAATATATTCGTGTCATCAGCAAACAATATGAACTGTAATACTTTGGACACATCACAAATGTCATTTATATATAGAATAAAAAGCTTAGGGCCCAACACTGACCCCTGTGGGACACCGTGTGTAATCTCTAGTGAATCTGAAATTTCAACATCTAACTGTACAAATTGATTTCTATTGGTCAAATAACTACTTAACCAGTCATGGGCGATTCCACGTATCCCATAATCCCTCAGCTTGGAGAGTAAAATACTATGATCTATTGTGTCAAATGCCTTCTTTAAATCAATAAACAACCCCACTGTATATTGTTTTTTTTCTATTGCTGATGAAAGTTCTTCATTTAATTCCAATAAAGCCAGGGATGTAGATTTATGTGATCGAAACCCATACTGACTCTCACTCAGGAGGTTTTCCTTCTCAATAAAGTTATCTAGTTTCTGAACAAACCATTTCTCAAGCACTTTAGAAAACTGAGAAAGCACTGAGATTGGTCTATAATTATCAAACTTATGTCTATCACCATTTTTAAAAATTGGAATTACTTTTGCAGTTTTCATTTTTTCTGGAAATGTACCACTCTGAACAGACAAATTACAGATATAAGTGAATGGTTTGACAACATAATCAATAGTTTTCTTTACAATCATCATGTCAATCCCGTCACAGTCTGTGGATGTTTTATTTTTACTTTTCCTAACTATCGTCAAAACTTCATTTTCACTTACATCCCCTAAAAACATAGACTGTAAAATTTTGCTCCCTCCTTGTATTTTTCCAGCTTCATTAGTTTGTGTTTCCAGAGATTTGGCCAAACTTGGTCCTATGTTTACAAAAAATGAATTAAGTTCATTTACCACCTCAGCTTTATCCCTCAAGATCTTATCTCCGTTAGTAAAGAAATCTGGATAACGGGCATGCTGAGACCTGGATCTTATGACACTATTCAGAATTCTCCATGTTCTTTTCATGTCACCTATGCTTTACTTCAGCCTTAAATTATAATGATCTTTTTTTGCTTGTCTTATTAATTATGTCAATTTATTTTTGTATATTTTGTACTTCATTTCTGTGGCTTTGGTTCGGTATCTGACAAAATCTCTGTATAATTTGTTTTTCCTTTTACAAGATTTTAGTAGTCCCTTAGTTAACTACGGTTCTACATTCATATTTATCTTTTTTCTACAGACAACTACAGGGCAGTTCTTATTATATAAAGATTTATATGTTTTTAAGAACGTATCATATGCCACGTTCACATCCTTCACATAAACCCCACTCCAGTTCTCCTTCAACAAGTCATTACAAAATGCTGTTATAGCATCCTCTGTCCTTATTCTAACATGTTTTATCTGATCTAACTCCTTAGGTTTTTTTGAATGCATTTTTATGTATTATAAAAATTGGTAGATGATCACTTATATCACTAATTAGGAGACCACTGTTAGCTGTCTTCTCAATTTCATTTGTATAAATATTGTCTATTAATGTAGCACAGGTACTGGTGATTCTAGTAGGCTGAGTGATCACAGGATATAAACTCCTGCTGGACATCACATCCATAAAGTCTCTAGTCATTTTGTTTCTCTGGTTAAGTAAATCAATATTGAAATTTCCACATATTAACCAGGATTTGTTGTCATTTAATCCATCTATGAGAGTTTCGCATCTTTCTTTAAAACATTGTAAATTGGAGCCAGGTGTTCTATATATACCGGCTACTATAATGTTTCTAGTTTTTTCCATTTCTATTTCAACAGCTACACATTCCATCATATCTTCCACAGCTACTGCCATGGAGTCCAGTAATTTACACTTCAAGGCACTTTTGACGTACAGTGCAACCCCTCTACCTTTTTTCTTTCCTCTGTTTGTATAAAACAAATGGTACCCTACCATATCAAAATCTGTACCCTTTTCTTCATTTAACCATGTTTCAGATAAAGCAATCACTTCAAATTGGTGCTTAAATGTTTTCATATATGCATTAATTTGGTCAAAACTAACGTAAAGACTTCTACAATTAAAGTGGATAAGTGAGAAATGACCTAAATCTACAGAACTATTAAACTGATCATTTGTGTAATATTTACAGTTATCATTGATTGTATTTAACAGATTACCATCTGGATCAATATTGTTTTCATAGTCAAGTGTGTTATATTCAGTAACTTCAAATCTTTTCAGAGTTTTCACAGCAGAATTTGCCATCAACTATTTTTCACAAAAGTACCTCAACTCTTGTGACTTTTCAGAAGAGTGTTGACTCCTTTAATCAATTCATGACCAGGACTTGTTCTCCGTTGAGCATGAACTGACTCCCATCCTGCGCTCCTCAGCGTTGATTCCAGATCGGGAGCCTCTTCTGGAATATTCATGTTTACTCCAAACTCACGTAGACCAATAGCAGCAGCATGGGGGTCACTATACACCTTCACTTTTCCATCTTCACAAAAGAGTTTCAGTCTCGCTGGAAACAAGATCCGTGACTTCACTTTTCTTTCGTTGAGTATTTTCCGCACCTCCTTGTATTTAGCCCGCTCCTTGAACACAGCGCTTGTAAAATCCTCATCGAAATAAATCCTTTGGTCTGTCACTTGAACATTCCTTTTTCTCCAAGCAGCCTCCAATACTTTCTGTTTCATGGCGTATGACTGGAATCGAACCAAGATTGCTCTGGGGCGCTCCCTATGTCCCATCTTTGGCCCAACACGATGTGCTCTCTCAATATTCAAATCATCAATCACATCCAGTTTTTCACGGGCCAGTTTGTTCACAAACTCTTCGTCTTCTTCGTCTTCGTCTTCCTCCGCTTATCCGGGTCCGGGTCGCGGGGGCAGCATCCCAATTAGGGAGCTCCAGGCCGTCCTCTCCCCGGCCTTGTCCACCAGCTCCTCCGGCAGGACCCCAAGGCGTTCCCGGACCAGATTGGAGATGTAACCTCTCCAACGTGTCCTGGGTCGACCCGGGGGCCTTCTGCCGGCAGGACATGCCCGAAACACCTCCCCGGGGAGGCGTCCAGGAGGCATCCTGACCAGATGCCCAAACCACCTCAACTGGCTCCTTTCGATCCGGAGGAGCAGCGGTTCTACTCCGAGTCCCTCCCGAATGTCCAAGCTCCTCACCCTATCTCTAAGGCTGAGCCCGGCCACCCTACGGAAGAAACTCATTTCGGCCGCTTGTATCCGCGATCTCGTTCTTTCGGTCATTACCCAAAGCTCATGACCATAGGTGAGGATTGGGACGTAGATCGACCGGTAAATCGAGAGCCTGGCTTTCTGGCTCAGCTCCCTCTTCCCCACGACAGATCGGCTCAGCGTCCGCATCACTGCAGACGCCGAACCAATCCGCCTGTCGATCTCCAGATCCCTCCTACCCTCACTCGTGAACAAGACCCCGAGATACTTAAACTCCTCCACTTGAGGTAGGACCTCTCCCCCGACCCGGAGATGGCAAGCCACCCTTTTCCGGTCGAGAACCATGGTCTCAGATTTGGAGGTGCTGATCCTCATCCCAGCCGCTTCACATTCGGCCGCGAACCTACCCAGCAAGAGCTGAAGGTCAGAGCTGGATTGAGCTAGGAGGACCACATCATCCGCAAAAAGCAGAGACGACATTCTCTTGCCACCAAACTCGACACACTCCACACCACGGCTGCGTCTAGAAATTCTGTCCATAAAAGTGATGAACAGAACCGGTGACAAAGGGCAGCCCTGGCGGAGTCCAACCCTCACTGGGAACAGGTCCGAATTACTACCGGCTATGCGGACCAAACTCACGCTCCTCTGGTAAAGGGACTGAATGGCCCTTAACAGAAAGCCACCCACCCCATACTCCTGGAGCGTCCCCCACAGGGTGCCCCTGGGGACACGGTCATAAGCCTTCTCCAAATCCACAAAGCACATGTGGATTGGTTGGGCAAACTCCCATGCCCCCTCCATCACCCTTGCAAGGGTATAGAGCTGGTCCACAGTTCCACGGCCAGGACGAAAACCACATTGCTCCTCCTCAATCTGAGATTCAACTATCGATCGGACCCTCCTCTCCAGTACCCTGGTGTAGACCTTTCCAGGGAGGCTGAGGAGTGTGATCCCCCTATAGTTGGAACACACCCTCAGGTCACCCTTCTTAAAGATGGGGACCACCACCCCGGTCTGCCACTCCCTAGGAACTGCCCCCGATGACCACGCAATGTTGTAGAGACGTGTCAACCACGACAGCCCTACAACATCCATAGCCTTGAGATACCCAGGACGAACCTCATCCGCCCCCGGGGCTCCGCCGCTGTGTAGTTGTTTGACTACCTCAGCAACTTCTGCCCCCGAGATCGGACAGTCCATCCCCAGGCCTCCCAGCTCTGGTTCCTCCTCGGAATGCGCATTGGTGTTCACAAACTCAATGATGTTATTTTCTTCACAACCCTCAGGTACAGAGTAGATTCTTATATTTTTTTTGCGAGCTTGGCTCTCAAGTGCCTCACATTTCATTTCTAGTTGTTTTTGCATCTGGACCACTTGTATTAACACATTGGAGGTTTTCATTGCATAGTCTTCACTCTCAACAATTCTCTGTTCAGCTTCCTCCATTCTTTTTTTGATGCTCGTGAACTCTGCTCGTAGCTCATTCAATTCTGTTTTTAATGCTCCAAAGCTGGCTGATGTTTCAGTTCGAAATTCTCTCAGTTCTTTGAGTATTTCAGCCATACCTGAAGATTTTGTTGGTGTCATGTCCTCAGCTGATTCCAGTTGATTGTTCTCCATTTGTTTGTGAGCACCTTCTTCCATTTGTTTGGAGGATTGCTTTTGCCTTGGTTTTGGCATATTCCACAGCTCCAGTCATAAATTTATCAACTTGCAGTAAAAGGTCTTGGTTTCAGAGGATTTCCACACAAATTTTCATCATTCCAAGCACTTTTAAATAGAATCTTCTTAAATTGTTTGGAGAGCCTCTCACAGGCACACCTGTCCAGCGGCCATCTTGTTGTGAATCAGTATAAAAAATAAAAAAAAAATGTCCACATACATGCATATATATGTAAAATACCTCTTTAGAGGGCATGTTATCTAATTAATCAGTTATGTACATGGTCAATAATTATGTGAAATTAGAGTAGCACACGTGTTTTTGGCTAGCAATTTAACTATGGTCAATCGAAACACTTAGAACAGTAACAGCACACCTCCCATGGCCGAGCCGCTCGTTTGGATGTATAATTTGTGGGGGTGCACGCTGACGTTCGAGCTGTGTTAACGTCCAAACTGCTGGCAGAGCAGCCATCCCTTAACTTAAACGTTTTTATTTGAATCTTTATTCTCGAATGAGCTCGAATGAGAACTCATTGTCATTTACGAGAATCTGGCCACGAGGCAGCAGCAACACACACAGTTAGCTTTAGAGCAAAGAACAGCAGATAAGGTCAAACATAAAGGTAAAATAAGATAAACTGAGAGACACAAACAGTTCAGAGGTAACTCCTGGCTTCAGTTTTGGGTTCATCGATAATTTGAACCTGTTTTGGAGCCATGTCTCCTTTTTCAGGTGAGGTGGTATTCCCCCTAACAGGTAGCTAAATGAAAAGGAGTCTTTGTTGTTTCAGCTGTTGGTTGACAGTACCTCGACAA
Source organism: Nothobranchius furzeri (assembly GCF_043380555.1). NCBI lineage: Eukaryota > Metazoa > Chordata > Actinopteri > Cyprinodontiformes > Nothobranchiidae > Nothobranchius > Nothobranchius furzeri. The sequence goes on from NC_091742.1 coordinate 17,334,606, forward strand.
CCGTGCTGCTGCCCGACCTGACGCCCCTGACCCAGTACAAGGTCAATGTTTATGCCATAGCTGGAGACGTGAGCAGTGAGCCTCTTCAGGGCTCAGAAACCACCTGTGAGTGTTTCCTTCTTCCTGTTAGTTTTCAGAAAACACAGATGTGGTCCTGTTGGGTTACTCTGACTTCTGGTTCTGTCCCTTCAGTGCCTCTGCCAGCTGTGAAGAACATGAACGTCTACGATGAGACCATGAACAGCATGAGGGTGAAGTGGGATGCTGTACCTGGTGCCACTGGGTACCTGCTGCTCTACAGATCCATCAATGCCTCCGAGCCTCAGGAGGAGAATGAGGTAAAGTAGAACCCAGGAGAGGCCCCTGATCCTGACTTTGACATGGATCTGGACCCTGACCCTGACTCAGAAGACCCCGTTTAAACTAGCGGCCCACCCCAGACCTGATCTTGGTTCTGTAGAACTGGTTTACTGACATTTCTGACCTCAATTTTAAGCAATGCGTGACTAGCCTTGGGGGTAAAAACTGGATGCTGGTCTCTCTCTCAATGCTCCCTCAGATAAATTCAGTGGTGGAGTTATTAAAATTTCCAGTTGCACCAACACGCTTAAAACCAATTCTGACACTGAGGCACCTGGGATCTGTCCCTCACATGTTGAAACCGCCTGCTTAGACTTTGCCAATGCACTTATCAACACCTCCGTCTCGGCTTTGAATCGCTGCAGGTTGGGTGGAATGCTGCTGCTAGGTTCATGACAAGCATTAGTCACTGTGATCATGTTACTCCGGTGCTGGTACTGCCTCACTGGCTTCCTGTGACCTTTAGGCTATGGTTAAAGGTCCCGATCTTTACCTTTAAGCGCCTGGCACCCCCTTACCTGTCTGAGCTACACGCCCTTTATGACCCTATGCATGCTCTGAGGAATGCTGATCTTCTCTCCACACCTCAGATGAGATATAAATTGCAGGGGTAACGGGCTTTTGTGTGTGCCACCCCTTCAGTCTGGAGCTTACTTCCTCTGTGGATCAGACAGGCTTCATCTCTCCTGTTTCAAATGTTGCTTAAAGACTAACTTTTCTGGCCTGGCCGTTGCTGATTTGATGCCTTTGTTAGTGGTTTTGTTGGACTGTTCTCGTCTGCTGTTCAGCCTGTCTTGTGGTATTCTGTTGTGTGGGTTAGGGTTTGGGTCGGCTCCCATGCTGTGTTTAACTGTGTTATAGGAATAAGCTGGTATGGTGTAACTGGAGCCAGTGTTTCTGTTTATGCTGATCCAGATCTGGTCAGTTGGTGCTCTTCCTCATGCACACTTTCTCTGCAGATTCGTGTTTTGGGAGATGTGACGAACACCCAGCTGCTGCAGTTGATTCCCAACACGGAGTATTCCATCAGCGTCTTGGCCCGACACGGCGAGATGACCAGCGATGCTCTGGAAGACCGCGGAGTCACCTGTAATTCCTCATGTCTACATTTTCAATGATCCTGCTTCAGAAGTCCACCTTTTATTATGGAAAATAATTTGTGAAGGAAGGAATCTGAATGAATGACGCTCCTCTCGTTTTTTTCTCGCTTAATAAACAGCACAGCAAAATTTTTACCTTAAATTCTGACATCTTCAGAGCCTCCAAAGGAGGGAAGTAGCTGTAGGATTTTGTCTTTAATCCAACTGGTGGGATTTGTTGTGTTTTTCCCAGACTTTATAGACAAATTCATGTAGTTCTGTTAGTCAGAGACGTTTTTAATCTGGAGTTTAGATTTAGGCCAGAGATTGCCAGGTTTTATCTTCACATTGGACCTTCTTCCTGCTGAATCAACTCTGAACCAAGGGAAGTTCTACAGAAGCTCGTTTGGAGCAGAGAATCGGCTATACCTGTAGGATGCTATCTCTGGAGGATGAGTTGTACTGAAACAGTAGTTCAGGGAAAGGTTCTTGTGTTTATTTTGGGATGTCGGGTCAGTTTTTGAACCTGATTCTAATTTTAATCAAAGATGTGAATAAATGTATGAGAAAAATGGGGCAGAAAGGCATTTGTGCTTGATTAAAGCACATGTTGTATCAGTGGCAACCTCTGATGTCATCTTGATGAGGCTTTCCTTTGGAGGCTTTCCCGTTTCCATGCTCAGGCAGGTTGGGAAGTCACTGCAGGACTCGGTTCTCCTGAAGTCACTTGTTTCCTCAGCTCTGAGTTTTCAGTGTATCCCGACATCCCTTCTGCATCAGGGATCTGAAATGAGTTTCCCTGTTGTCCCTCAGTACCTGTTCCTCCTGCCGGAGCCCTGAGGATCTCTGATGTCACTCACAGCAGCATGAAGGTGAACTGGGACGCAGCTCCTGGAGCCGTTCGTCAATACATCATCACCTATAAACCCGAGGAAGGAGATCTGAAGGAGGTAGAGTTGGATTATTTGCTGTCTTCTGTCTTATGAACCTCTTTGTCCTCCCCAAGGACCATCCAGCCCAGGGAGACCTGACCATTTAGCAGGAAGTAACTTAATGACATGTTTTTACTGGCAGGTTGAAGTTAATGGTGACATCACCACCCAGGTTCTGACCAGTCTCATCTCTCAGACTGAGTATGATGTTGCTGTGACTCCGGTTTATGACGAAGGCCCTGGGACCGTGATGCTTGGAACTGCCGTCACAGGTCAGACATCCATTTACTGAAGTGTTCGATCCAGCTGATGAGAAAGCTGGAGGTCTACTTGAACCACCAGACCAGTCAGACCTAGACCTCCAACCTTGTTATGTAGCATTCAGATAGTAATCTGTTGAAAAAGTAATCCCATTACTAGAACTGCTGTCATTTTCTCACTCACTGCTTTGTGCCCAGGTGTTAGTTGGGCTCTGATGTGACGCTTCTAAAGTTTTGTATCTGAAGTCTCCTGACGTTCCTCAGATGTTGTTCCTGCTCCCAAGAACTTGCAATTCTCTGAGGTGACCCAAACATCGTTCAGGGCCGCGTGGGAGCACGGTGCCCCTGATGTGGCCTTGTACCGACTCACTTGGACCAAGAAGGGTGAAGCTGCCTCTCAGGATGTAAGTCCATCAGAGGAAGCTGAGTCAGCAGTGCTGTTTACATGAAGCTCAGATTTAAAACTTTCCTTGGCTGTGAGTGTCATAAGTTCTTCTGAGCCATGAAATGGAGCCAAAGAAACCCACATGAAGCTCTGGTGTTCTGTCGCTGGACACCAATCAGATCAACGGACGGAGAACAGGTCTGCTGGAACCAGAGTCCATTCCTTTACCTGGCCCAGAGGTGAATTAGGAGCTGCACAGTGGCGGCTGGTGACGTTTTTTAGGGCGGGGCACATTTTACCAGGAGTTGTGCTGAAGAGCATGCCCTGCACATGAGTAACCCGGCAGCTTTTTAATAAATGTGCACTATTAAACAGTTTTTATCCAGCTGCTTCCTTACAAAAGGATGGGCAGTAGACTGGTTACCCACATCACAGCTGAGCTTCAGACGACAGCTTTTGGAGTCTTACTTGCTGATATTTGGACAGCTGTCCTTGAAAAGGATAACAGAAATGTGAACCTACACACACAGATATTTGAGAAGTGAAACAAAGTTTATAGGGTTTACAGAGAGTGTGCTTTAATTATTTAAACCAAAGTAGGCAGGTGCATGCATTTGGGCACTGCTGTTATCTGATTGGTTCCAAACCTTTAGAACTAATTATTGGAACTCAAAATTGGCTTAGTAAGCTCAGTGACCCCTGACCTCCATACACAGATGACTTCATTTATGAGGAAAAAATATTTAAGGGGGCCAACTGTAAGTTTCCCTCCTCAGTGAATGTTCTCTACAGAGCAGCAACTTAAGGGTCTCAAACAAGTCTCACATGAGCTGAAAACAGACTGTTCACCATCATGGTTTAGGGGACGGATTCAGAAAGCTGTCCGTTCCCACAGTTAGGAATATGCTGAGGACATGGAAGACCACAGGCACGGTTCAAATTCAGGCTCAAAGTGGCAGACAAAGAAAAATCTTTGATAAACAAAAGGGTTAGGGTTATGGTGAGAACAGTCAACCCACGGGACCAGTGCACTTTACACAAGGAGGTGCTGCATGTGAGAGGGATGCAGAGCAAACCTTTTCTCCGCCCACAGCACAACAGAGCTGATGTATGCTAAAGCACATCTGCAAAAGCCAGCTTGGACTAATGAAACTAAAATTGAGTTATTTGGGTGTAACAAGGGCGCCATGCATGGAGGAAACAGGGCACAGCATTCCAAGAAAACACCTGCTAGCTACAGTAAAACATGGTGGTGGGTCCATCATGCAGTGGGCTGTGTGGCTGGTGCAGGGACTAGGAATCTTGTTGAAGTTGAGGGACGCATGGTTTCCACTCAATATCAGTAGATTCTGGAGAGCAATGTCCAGGAATGAGTGACAAAGCTGAAGCCGCACCAGGCTGGAACGTTCAACAAGACGACTCTAAACGCTGCTCAACGACTACTAAGGCCTTCATGCAGAGGAACTAGTAGAACGTTCTGGAACGGCCATCTTAGTCTCCAGACCTGAATATCATTGAGCATCTGCTGTGTGAGTTAGAGAGAGCTGTCCATGCTTGGTCATCAGACCTGAATGAACTGGAGATGTTTTGTGAAGAAAAATGGTCCGAAGTACCTTCATCCAGGATCCAGACTCTCATTGGAAGCTATAGGAAGAGTTTAGAGGCTGTTTCTGCTAAAGGAGGAGCTACTAAATATTTAGTTCATTTCTTTTTATGGTGCCCAAATGTATGCACCTGCCTTATTCAGTTTAAACAGTTATCGCACACCTTCATCCTTCCGTTAACTTCTCAAACATCACTATGAGTTTCCTGTTTGACATATTAATCTGAAGTTTTTTATCACAACAACCAACGATTTACAGGCTGCCCAAACGTTCACATCCCACTGTAGATCCTATCAGTCAGCTCTTTCTGTCCTTTGTGTTGAGGTCAGAAACTAGTCTGGACTTTGTCCTTCACCAGGCCATCCTGAACCATGATGAGACCACCTACACCATGGAGAACCTGGACCCTGACTCAGAGTACCTGGTGACGGTCACAGCCATCTACCCTGATGAATCAGAGAGTGAAGATCTGATGGGGAGCGAGCGGACACGTAAGATAGCCGAAGTCTTCTGAGCACCATGATCCTTACTGTCCAGCTGGAGCTGCCCTGAAACCATGCGTTTTCTCTTTTTTAGTGTTAAAGGCTTCAGATGGTATGTGACATGAGGACGGGTTCTCTGTTTTGCTCATGGTTCTGTGTTGAATGGTAACATGGACCCAGATAGTTCCTGACAAACACACGTTGTCTTGCATGTTTGTTTTCATGCTGTGCCGTCATCCCACCAGAAACCCAACTAACAGGTTTTCACGTCTACATCCATCATTCCAGCTGGGTAATGAGTCGGTGATTAAAAATAATAATTCTGATCCAGGGACGAATGATACAGAACTACAAACACTCCAAACATTTAAAATGCGCCCGTCTGTTTTTTTTTTCCAGCGTTTGGTTTCAGGGATGATCCGCCAAAATGAGCCATTTGAAAACGATCCCCATTTATGATGTCACAGTAAGGAACGCTAGCCTAGATCCACCCCTGGTGGTGGGTGGGCGTGGCCAGCTCCACCTTGTTTTCCTAAATAGACAAGGTCCTGAAATGGCTCATTCTGGAGGGTCGAGAATAAAACTGCTGAGACCGGAAAATGTCATGATATGATTCCTTTAACTCAGTCGGTCTTAGGAAGAAAATTCAGTGGGTTCAGGTTTGGGACATCAGTCTGACTGACAGGCATTAAAATAAAACAGATTATATTGTAGTTGCTTCGGGGAGCAGCTACTGTAAATTGCGGTTGGTCCGCCCACAACTTTACACAGGACATAGAACAGGGCATAACACTGCACACACACCTGGTAAGTGGTATGTACTCCAGGATGTGCACATGCACGCTATACTAATGTGCACACAGTGAGCGGCACAGTTTAATTTAGACAATGTTGTGAGTTTGTGCTTTATTTAATACAGCGATAGCTTCGGGGGTGGGGTTGTGTGCTTTAGGTGTTATGGGCCAGGTGGAGAAGCTGTTTGTGAGCCTGGTGGTCTTTGATCTGATCTGTAACACCGTCTTAAGGGCAGCTGCTCAAACAGGCTGTCTGCAGGGTGGGAGGGGTCGTTGCTCATCAGCTGTCTTTTAGGGAGGTCAGGGGTTAGCTAACGATCTTCTAGGCTATGTGGTAAGACTCTACTGAGCACTTTTAGAAGTGGGGAGAAAAAAGTCTCAAAAGAGACCCTCCAAGGGACGTGGTCAAATATCTTCTTCAGATCCATAAAACACATGTAGATTGGTTGAGCGAACTCCCACATACCCCCCAGCCTCCCCCTAAGGGTATAGAGCTGGTCCAGTGTTCCACGGCCAACACGAAAACCACATTGCTCCTCCTGAATCCGAGGTTGGACAATCCGATGGACCCTCCTCTCCAGAACCCCTGAATAGACCTTACCAGGAAGTCTCAGGAGTGTGATCCCCTGTAGTTGAAACACACCCTGCGGTACCCCTTTTTAAATAAGGGGCCCACCACCCCGGTCTGCCAGTCCAGTGGAACTGCCCCCGATGTCCACGCGATATTACAGAGCCGCATCAGCCAACACAGCCCCACAACATCCAGAGCCTTGAGGAACTCCAGGCGGATCTCATCCACCCCTTGAGCCTTGCCACAGAGGAGCTTTTTAACCACCTCAGTGACCTCAGCACCAGAGATTTGAGAGTCAAACTCAAAGTCCCCAGACTCTGCTTCCTCACTGGAAGATTTGCTGGTGTGATTGAGGAGGTCTTCGAAGTATTCTGCCCACCAATCAACAACGTCCCAAGTAGAGGTTAGCAGCACACCATCCGCACTATAAACAGTGTCGGTAGCACACTGCTTTCCCGTCCTGAGATGCCGGATGGTGGACCAGAATCTCCTCAAAGCCGTACGGGGCTTGCTCCATGGTCTCACCGAACTCCTCCCATGCCCGGGTTTTTGCCTCTGCGACCAACCAAATACACACACACACACACACACACACACACACACACACACACACACACACACACACACACACACACACACACACACACACACACACACACACACACACACACACACACACACACACACACACACACACACACGTGTGCTTAGAGATCTTTTGAGACTTTTTTCTAACCATACAGCATCATCTTGCAGTCCATGCTGCATCTCCTCAATATGTGGAGGAAGTGTGGCCGCTCCTGGGCTTGCTTCACTTGAGCCCTGGTGTTGGCAGACCAAGTGAGGTTGGAGGAGATGGTGATTCCCAAGAGACTGATGTGGGGTACACATTCAATGCGTTCATTGTTGATGGTGATGGAGACGTGTGTGTGGTTTTGTCTCCTGAAGTCCAGTATGAGTAGGCCAGGTTATTCTGTGAGTACCACCTGGACAGGTTGCTTATATTTGCTCTTTTATACTGAAACCAACCATGGTGGTTGTGTTGGTTGGGTGAAGTGTGGTGCAGTCTGATGTGTACAGGGTGAACAGAAGGGGGCCCAGCACGCAGCCCTGTGGAGCACCAATGCTGGTGTGGAGACGTGAGGGCCAAACTATCAAGAATTCCAGAGAGGGAACATTCTCAGCTCCACACCCGTCCTGCCTGATGTACTCACGGGTGCACAGTTTTATAGTTGTGTGTCTACTGGAGACACTTGGTGAACCTACTGGGAAACTGTTAGTGGTGTGGACATAATCCCTGGACCTCCATGAAACAGACTCATCAGTTAGGCAATCCAGATGGGGCTGCTGACCACAATGAGATTTCAGAGGGAGCTGCTACATCAGCGTGGTGTGTCACCCTGCACCACAAGTCAAATGTTAGAAGTTTAGCACATTTTCAGCACAAGGTAAATCAAAGATTAAAACCAAAAATATAAAAGATTACGATTACCCAGATTACCCACGAGGCTCCAGGTGGTTACAAAAGCTGTCCTCAACATTCAGGTCCAGTATACCAGCAGATCTGGACCCACACTGGACTCTGGGTCATCATCCACATTCATTCTGCTTCTGCTTCATCAGTAACTCCATCTTCATCTTCATGTTACTGCAGATCAGATGAACAAACATTTCATTTAATAACCTGATTTATCAGAAAGAGTTTGGATCCAGAAGGTGATCAGGTTATTAAACGAGAAGCTTCTGAACTCCAGCTCCATATCCCCTCATTCCTCTCTGTCCATCCTGAACCACCCATCCTCCTAGCTTCACCACACTGGAAGAATCCTCCTCATCATCCTCATCTTCACTTGTTATCACACTAGGACTTTTAAGTTTCTTCTAACTGGGTGTTAATCTATTCTTCCAGTTCCTTCTGAGCCTCCTCGAAACCTGCGTGTGTTTAATGCCACCACCTCCACATTGTCTGTGAGGTGGGATGCTGCCCCTGGACCTGTCAAGAACTACAAGATCACCTACAAGCCCCTGGCTGGAGGGGAGCCGCTCTCTGTAAGTTTGCTCCTCACTTAAGATGTTGGTCAGAATATGTTTCTGCTGCGAACAGAAAGAAAACATCAACAGATGTTTAGAAGTGGAAGCAGAAGGTGGAAGTGGGCAGGTTTCTAATTTCAGCTTCAGTTGAAGCAACAGACTGCAGCTTCTGGATGGAAAGACAGTTTTATTCAGACAGACTAACAAAGAATGTTCTGGATTTCCATGGACCAGGACCTTGGTTCTTGGGGTAGACCATCCATCAGTGGCAGGTGGTGAATTTTGTATCGGTGTGCCGCAACTTAACAGGTGTTGTGCCGAAAGATCATGCCAGGCAGGATTGCATGACCTGTTATGGGAACGCGCGTATGAATAATGAGTTATTTTAATAAATATGTACTATTAACATGTTTCCTATCCATTAACTTCCTTACAAAATGATGGTTTGTGGGCAGAAAAATGAAAATGACAGTTTATTTAAACAAAACAATAATAAATCTTTAACATATTTGTAATTTCGAATTACATTCCTGGTTTTTTAAATCAACAGCAAAATTCAAGCAGGCAGAAAAAAATAATCTAAAAATACTCACTAAACACTAGTTTCTAATGCGTTTAAATGAAAGGTGTCTAAAACGTAAATATTTAATCATTATTTCATTGTATTTCTAGTCAAAAACAAGGTTTTCAGGAGAAACGCCGATTAGAAAAGTGTTAACATTACAAATGCATAAAAATAGCCTCATCGCTCATTATTCTAATAACTAAGTTAAGGATAATTAAGGATCCAGCACACACGCGCCAATTAGTGCAGGTCTATGGTAGAGATTGCTGCACCCAAAAGTAAGGGTGTGGTCCTGGTCAAGACCATCTCCTGAACTCCAGACTGAAGGTAAGAATGGGAAAGAAAGGTGATTTAAGCTATTTTGAGCGTGCCATGGTTGTTGGTGCCAGACGGGCCAGTCTGAGTACTCCACAATCTGCTCAGTTACAGGGATTTTCACCCACAACCATTTCTACGGTTCACAAAGAATGGTGTCAAAAGGGAAAAACATCCAGTATGCGGCAGTCCTGTGGGCCAAAATGCCTCGTTGATGCTAGAGGACAGAGGAGAATGGGCCGACTGATTCAAGCTGGTAGAAGACCCTAACCCTAACCCTCATTACAACCGAGGAATGCAGCAAAGCATTTGTGAAGTCACAACACGCACAAACTTGAGGCGGATGGGCTACAACAGCTGAAGACCCCACTGGGTACAACGCATCTCCACTACAAATAGGAAAAAGAGGCTACAATTTTCACCAGCTCACCAACACTGGACAGTTGAAGAGTGGAAAAATGTTGCCTGGTCTGATGAGTCTCGATTTCCGTTGAGACATTCAAACGGTAGAGTCAGAATTTGGCGTAAACACAATGAGAACATGGATCCGTCATGCCTTGTTACCACTGTGTAGGCTGGTGGTGGTGGTGTCATGGTGTGGGGGATGTTTTCTTGGCACACTTTAGGCCTCTTAGTGCCAACTGGGCGTCGTTTAAATGCCACGGGCTACCTGAGCATTGTTTCTGACCATGTCCATCCCTTCATGACCACCATGTACCCATCCTCTGATGGCTACTTCCACCAGGATAATGCACCATGTCATAAAGCTCCAATCATTTCAAACTGGTTTCTTGAACATGACAATGAGTTCACTGTACTACAACGGCCCCCACAGTCACCAGATCTCAACCCAATAGAGCATCTTTGGGATTTGGTGGAACGGGAGCTTCATGCCCTGGCTGTGCATCCCACACATCTCCATCAACTGCAAGATGCTATGCTATCAATATGGCCGACATTTCTAATAATTCAGAGTCAAGGATATAGTTTATAAAAATAGAATTTAATTTGTTTTTATAAACTAATGATCACGCATGACAAAGTATGAATGAGTGATGGTGTCATGTTCTGAAGCAAGTGTTTAACCCAGGACATGCAGAGTCAGACTCGGAGGCAGGATGGAAAAAATAAAAATCTTTATTAGAATAATAACTAAAGGCGCACTGGGGATCCAGCGGGTGAGAGAACGGGAAGCAGCGTGGATGGGAGCGAGGAGTAGTATGTCCGAGGAGGGGTGAGCCGGGAGAGCGAGGGAGCGTCCATGAGCGCAGAGTGATGGGTATCCAGCAGGTAGGAGAGAGAGGGCAAACTGTGCAGTGAGCGGGGTGGAACCAGTTGAGAGGACGAGGACCGAGGAGGAAGACCGTGAACTGTATGGTAACGCAGTAGGAATCCAAAAACGAGAATGCAGGTTATGGGGAGGGATGACTGAGCCTGGAGCGTAAAAAGACTGGAATTAGGTCAAGGCAAAAAACACGATACAAAATAGGTTCGAAGACAAGGTTCACGTTCACGAGGGCTGTGACTCTACCAGTGAGGCGTAAAAATCTGGCAACCAGAAGCGTCCTCCGTCCTCCTTATGAAGGCAGCCCGCTAATCAGCTGATGGGTCGCAGCTGCTGCTATCTCTCTCCTGAAACCAGAGAAGCTCAAACACAGGTGAGATAATGGTGTGTGTGGAGAGTGCTCACCTCCTGGCTCACAACAGATGGTTGGACAAGACAACAGATAATGAATGAAATGATGGGATGGAAGCTAGATGTATGCAGCAAAACCTTATCAAGTATCTGAGAGATCTTGTGATGTCTGGGTTGTAAAATCAGTCTGACTGTATGGTTTAACAACCTATAGATTATTCATAAACCCATCCGATACCAGTGTGCAGATCTACGATAGCTCTGGGTGGTCTGGAGGAGAGGCAGCCAGGGGTGGTGAGGTCACCGGACACAGTGGCTGGAATCTCAGAGTCTCAGAGTCTCGGCTCCCTTTGAATTCAGATATCACCGGCCATGAGATGCTACCAGGGTCTGCTAGTTAGACGTTCCACATCTGAGGTGTTGCAGTCTGATACCACTCGCAAGCGTTGCAGAGAGGCTTTGACCTAGAGTCAAAAGAGAGGATGGTTCCAAGCGCTTTGCTCACCCGGTCGGCCGAACTGGGAGGCTGGCTAGAACTGGTTAGTCCAGGAAGTGACATAGCCTTTATTAACTACTGTTTACACATTTAGACAAATCAAAATTGGTGGAGGGGGCCATTGCCTAGCACACTGCTGCCAACCACCTAAACATTCTCCCTCTCCTGGTAACATTTTACTCTCTTAGAGAATTTTTTTTTACTGATTGGCTTAATGAACTGAATTGTATTGGAATGTTTTCTGAGTGAAGGTCCTTGAGACGACTCTGGTCCTGATTTGGCGCTTTAGAAATAAACTGAATTGAATTGCCCTGTATGAATTTTGGCCTGTAAGTTATAAGTACGTCTGAGGTGGCTGTGTGCAGTGCTGGAGCTCCACAGGGTACGGTGCCATCTACCTTTCTATTTACCTTCTACAACTCGGACTTCACCTACAACACCAACAGCTGTCACCTCCAGAAGTTCTCTGATGACTCAGCCATTGTCAGCTGTGTGTCTGAGCGGAATGACCAGGAGTACTGGTCAGCCATGTTGGACTTTGTTGACTGGTGTGAGCGTAACCACCTTCGCTTGAACACCAGTAAGACAAAGGAAATGGTGACTGACTTCCAGAGAAACACTCCTCCTCACTCACCAGTAAACATCCAGGGAGCAGACACTGAGGGGGTGGATACCTTTGAGTACCTGCGTGTTCACCTCAACAGCAAACTGAACTAGTCCAACAACATAGATGCTGTATAAAAAGGGCCAAAGCTGCCTCCACCTCTTTTTCTCACTCTGTGGTTGGCTCTGTTATCCACTCTGATGGTCTTTTTGGGTGCAGGCAGCTCTGACCGAGACAGGAAGAGACTGAACAAGCTAGTTCACAAAGCTAGCTCGGTTCTGAGCTGTCCACTGGATTCACTTGAGATGTGTGAAAGGAGGATGCTGGGGAAGATGACCACCATCCTAAAAAACCCTCCCACCCACTGCATTCCACTGTGGAGACCATGGACAGCTCCTTCAGAGGCAGACTGAGACATCCCAGATGTAAAACAGAACGATAGGTCATTCATCTCCTCTGCAGTAAGAGTGCAGACCTCCTCAGTTTCACTGGTACTGGCATTATCCTGGTACCACAAAAGCAATACTCAGTATGTGTTCAGTACTTGGATGCACATTTGTATGTTAGTTCCCGGATGTGTTCTTGTCCTGCCCATTGTATTGAGGATGCATCATTGCACTCAGAGGTGAAATCTTATAACTGTAGTCTTTTATATTAGAAATACAAGTAAAGAAATTTAAAGTTTTCTGCTCTTGTAAATAATTGTGTGTAACCTGTAAAAGATGCCTTGTTCGTTTGGTTTTTTCCAGACTCTTTACAATCCCTCAAAATGCTAACCCTAATTAGCCACTATCAAAATAAGAGCAGCGTAGCCTTAAACAGCTCTGTTTTGATGAAAACTAAACTTTTCTTCATTTAACAGAGGGCAATGCTGATATTATCAGGTTCATTAAAAATGGACCAAATACACAAATATGTTATGGTATTTAAGGGACAAACTAAACTTCTATTTTTACGTCAGGTTTTTTTTATGTCAGGTACTTTTCATCATAGCAACAAGCAGCGCTCGTTGCCGGAGTATGGCTCTGTTTCAAATGCTGTCCTTGTCCGTCCATATTCAGTTGACCAGACTTTCTGGTGTACTTGCCAAGAACATATATGTCAAGTAAACAAAAACTTGATGGTGTACTTGGGTACTGAGAAACTGCCCTTTTCTCCATTTATTAATGACAGATACCAATAATGTTTAAGGTTCTGGATCTTGAAATTGATTTCCTACAGGGATTTGTGAATTGAGTAAATCAGGTCATTTCTGTTAAATCTAATCCTTTAAAAGCACAACCTCCTCACAACAGGATATGTGACCATGACTTATGTGTTTTACCCTTGGAACAGGTTCAGGTTGGAGGGAAGAAGACCAACATGATCCTGCAGCAGCTGCAACCCGACACACAGTACACCGTCACCGTAGCTGCCGTCTATCTGTCAGGAGTAAGCCAGGACATCTCTGGAGAAGGCAAAACAAGTATGAAAAACCATCAGAACCCACCTAGAATCACAATCCACCCACAGTCAGATGCCTAGTCATGGTTTCCCTCTAGCATCAGAACCAGTCCATTTCATGAGTTGTATTGACATTCTGCTAAAGACCAATGATGCAGGATAAAGTAAATGAATGAAAGTCATCCCTGGTTTTGCTGCTGACTCACCTGTTTAATATTTTTTGAGCAGAACCTTTGGGCGGTGTGAGGAACCTCCAGGTTCTGAACCCAACCATGACCACACTAAATGTGCGATGGGAGCCAGCTGAAGGCCGAGTGGTGGAGTACCGAGTCATTTATGCTCCTGCTGCTGGAGGAGCTGAGAGCATGGTAGGTGCAGAACCAGTTTCTTTACTGGGTTTGAATCACAACCAGTCCTATCCCACAGTTTATCCCAGCTTGTTCTTGACAATAGGTCAAGTGCTGGTGTCACTGGGTGTCTGTTGCAATAGTCCAGCCTGCAGGAGGCAAAGGCGTGGATGAGCTTCTCTGCAGCTGAAAGGGAAAGAGAGGGACTCAGTTTGGAAATGTTACAGAGATGGAAATGGTAAATGGCCTGTATTTGATATAGCACCTTCTAGAGTCCTGGAACCTGCCATGGTGCTTTACAACACCATCAGTCATTCACCCATTCACACACACATTTACACAAAATAGAAAAAAAGAGGTTTTGCTAATTGAGGTGACATGTTTGTCAAAGGAAAGGTAGGCGTCAAACTTGACCCCGAGGTTTATAACAGAGGGAAAGAGGGTAATCGTATTGCCAAGGAACGAAACGGATGTAACGGGAGAAAAGCGAAGTTGGTGGGGCGATCTGATTTGAATGGCTTCTGTTTTCAAGCCATGCAGCTGTAGAAATTTTTGATTCATCCCTGCCCCAATCTCCCCCAGGCAGGAGGTGTGGCAGAGGGGGTCCCAGAGGGAGTGATGTGGAGATAGAGTTGAGTATTGTCAGCATAGCAATGGTAGTGAATTCCATGCCTGCTGACAACTCGGCCTAGGAGAAGCGTGTAGATTGTGAAGAGGGTTGGACCGAGTACAGAGCCCTGTGGGACCCCACAGGTAACAATGTGGGGTGAAGATCTTGCCCTCCCCTCAAGGCTACATACTCTGTCCTATCTGTGAGGTAGGAGCAAAACCATTTTAGGGAGGTGTCGGAGAGACCAATGTAGTGCTGGAGTCTGAAGGAGGATGTGGTGGTCAGCAGTGTCTAATGTAGCAAAGAGGTCGAGATGAATGAGCAGGGAAGTGTAGCCGGAGTCAGAGGCCATTAGAAGGTCACTGGTCACTCTGATGAGAGCTGTTTCTGTGCAGTGTTGAGAGCAGAAGCCAGGTTGATATGTATCGTAAAGACTTTTGGAATTGAGATGGTTGTTGAGCTGGGAGGAAACCACGTTTTTTAACGCTTTGGAAATGAATGGTAGGTTGGAGATGGGTCTGTAATTTGACAAAGGTTCAGGATCTAGAGTGGGTTTTTAAGAAGGGGTTTAATGATAGCTGTTTTTAAGGGTCTGCCATCTTGGAGACAAAAAAAATACGAGCCTTACAGTTTTATTCTCTTTGGGGCGCCGGTGGCACAGGAGTTAAGTGCTCGCCCTGTAATCGGAAGGTTGCAGGTTCGAGCCCTGCTCAGTCTGTCGCTGTCGTTGTGTCCTTGGGCAAGACACTGAACCCACCTTGCCTGCTGGTGGTGGTCGGAGGGACCGGCAGCACCTGTGCTCAGCAGCCTCGCCTCTGTCAGTGTGCCCCAGCTGTGGCTACATCGTAGCTCATCACAACCAGGGTGTGAATGGGTGAATGACTGATTGTGTTGTAAAGCACCTTGTGGGGTTCCAGGACTCCAGAAGGCGCTATATCAAATGCAGGCCATTAACCTTTCTCACAGGTGGAGTGTTATATATTCAGCTTTAATGCCCCGCCTAGAATCGAAACATTAGAGATGTGTTTGGTTGTTGTTCATGGACATGGAGACGGAAATGAAAGAGGAGAGGAAAGGAAGAGCTGGAGCTCCGTCCTTGCTAGCATGTTGGTGAACCCTTGCGACGACTGATAATATTGTTGCATGTCTTCGTACCAATGCAGTCGAAGAAGTATAGTCTAGCCTTTAAAGGTGTGGTTCACTTGTTTGATGGATACATTTGTGGAGGTCTATAGTAGGAATGAACACCTTGTAAGTCGTACTCTAGGTACAAAAAGCCCTGGTGCACCTGTTTCAGGATCTAGAATATTCCCAGATCAGAAGAGAGCTTCAGATGACAGGATCTGGAGTCTTACTTCCTGATATGTGGACAACTCTCCTCTGATTGGTTAACAGCAACACGACTCTACCACTGACACTGTCAGAATCTAAAGCAGGAGATAGGTGTAGGAGACCATTTTCATGTTCAGCCTGCATGAAACACTCAGAGTGACCCGATAGAATCAGAGATAAGCATTAAAACACGGTTTTAGTGTTCCACACCTTTAAATGTTCCCCTAACCCATCTATGCATTTATAGCAATGAGCTCTGTTATCTCTACGAATGGTTAACTTCCCATCAGGCCCCTGATCCCTTTACTCGGCTCGGTCTGGCTCGGTCTAGGCTTTTTCACATCTCCAGAACAGTTCTGAAGAACGTGGGACATTGGTCTTTCTCTGTTGCTCCTCTACCAACTGACTGTTAAAGAAAATGTTGGAAGCCAATTATCATTAGGAACAAGTTTAGCTCCTGTGATGAGTTATTTTTTATCATCTTTTGTAATGTTTGATCTGTTTTTATTTGTTTAACGAACTCTTCACATTTTTCTTTTTAAGTGTTGCTTTAGTGCTACATGTGACCCTCTGAGATCTGTTGATGGAAGGGCATTATACAACAAATGCATTATTGTCATGATGATGATGATGATTACTGGTTCTGGTGGATTCTAACCCGCTCTGATGGGATGTGTCTGCTTCCTGAACTGATTGAGTTTGTTGTGAAACCCAGGAGACGGTGTCAGCCGGAACCACCACCACAGTCCTACGAAGCCTGCAGCCTGACACACTCTACACGGTCTCTCTGGTTCCGGTTTATGCTGGAGGAGATGGGAAGACTATGTCTGAAAATGGAAAAACAAGTAAGCTGGAGTCAGAAGACAAACATCTGGAATCAGTTAGTCTGACTTTGGCTGATAGAACCAGTCATTTGCTCTGATCCAACAATGTATGAGGACATTGGCAGAAGATAGTTGGTGGTTTCTGTGGAGCTGATGGTTACCAGGCTCAGAGTTCCTCTGTATCAAACCTATCTGTCAGGGCCTCTGGGGGGAGTGAAGAACTTAAGAGTGACTGATCCGACCATGACATCCCTGAACGTTAACTGGGATCCAGCTGATGGAGCCGTGCGACTCTACAAGGTCTTCTATGTTCCCTCTGCTGGTGGACAGGAGGAGATGGTGAGAACATTTTCTAGTAGATTTTGTTCTGATGAGATGCAGAATTTTGATGGCCCCTACAGAATGTCCCTTGAGATAGGTCCACAGGCTCAGTCAGGCTACTTCTGGATTGGCTAGATGAAGTAAGAGCATGGATGGCCTCCGGCTTCTTAAGTTTAATGAGGTAGAACAGAGGAAACAGTTTTTAGTCTCAGTGCTAGTTGTGCCGCTAAGCAGGAAGTTGACCTCTGCTGGTCCCCGTTAAGAAGTTGGTCACTGACCTGGGTGTAAAGCTGCAGACTCACATCGATGGAGTGGTATGCTCTTGCTTTTTCCATCTTCACCGCCTATCCAGGATCAAGCCGCTGGTGTTGCAAGCCCATCTAGAGACCGTAGTCCCTGATTTAATTACTTCTCAGCTCGATTATTGCAACTCCCTTCACTCTGGAGTTAGCAAGGCTGCACTTGCTCAAAATGCTGCTGCTGGATTCCTGACTGGCACCAGAAAGCAGGAACACATCATGCCCGTTTCAGTCTGCACTGGCTTCCAGCATCTTTCTGAGTCAGATCCAAGATACTTGTCTTTGTTAAGTCTCTGCAGGGCAGTGCTCCTAGCCTTCTGTCTGAGCCACTCACTCGCTACGAGCCATCCTGTGCACTTAGGCCATCACAGCAAGACTTGCGAGTCGTTCCACGAGTAAAACGCTCGACTAGAGGAGGCAGGGCTTTCTCTGTTTTGGCCCCCAAGCTGTGGAATGACCTGTCACTCATGGTCAGACTAACCCTAACCCTGAATGCTGCTCTTAAGAGTCAGATAATGACTCACTTTTATAGAGTGGTGGTCCCTCAGCACAAGTTAGCTCTATTTTTAGACAACTTTACTAATTGAACATCTTATGTGTGTTCTTGCTGTGTCTTTGTAAATCCATGCTTTCGTTCTTTTTTAAACACAGAAACAGTTTTGTTTACCTGTTTGTAGCTACAAACAGGTAAACAAAACTGTTTCTGTGTTTAAAAAAGAACGAAAGCATGAACTTTACTAATTATTTAACCTTTTTTTTCACCAACATTCTTTGCTTTTGTTGAATGTTTTTGTTTGTTTTATGTAAATTTTATTGTTGGCCATTGTTTAAAATTTTTTGTACGTGTGCAGCACTTTGCCTCTTGGATGATGGAAAGTGCTAGAGAAATAAAGAGGATGATGATGATGATGATGATGATGATGATGATGATGATGATAATGATGATGATGATGATGATGATGAATGTGTCTCACAGGAACAAGTTCCTGTCGGCACCACTTCCACCATCCTAAGGAACCTGCAGCCGGATACCCGCTACACGGTGTCAGTGCAGCCAGTGTACCCGGCTCGAGAAGGCAAACGGCAGTCTGAAGATGGAAAGACCCGTAAGTTGCAGCCATGGTGGGGGGACGTTCCAGTCAGAGACAGAACCTGGAACTGGCTTCTTTTTCTGCTTCAGTGCCTTTAAGTGGAGTGAGCGGCTTAAAGGTGACAGACCCGACCATCACCACACTCACGGTGCGGTGGAACCCAGCTGGAGGCAATGTTCAAGGCTACAAGGTTGTCTATGTTCCTGTAGATGGAGGTCTGGAGATCGTGGTAAGGTCATCACATTTAGTTTCCATCCCAGAACTTCATCAGAAAGTGATAAAAGTTCAATCTGGCTTCCATTAAACTCTTAATCTGAGGCTGGTCTCAGGTCACACAGACACCCCCATCATCCATCCATCCATCCATCCATCCATCCATCCCTTCCTCCCTCCCTCCATCCCTCCCTCCTTCCATCTATTCCATCCATCCATCTATTCCCTCCCTCCCTCCCTCCCTCCCTCCATCTATTCCTTCCTTCCTTCCATCCATCCATCCATCCATCTCTCCATCCATCCCTCCCTCCCTCCATCCATCCATCCCTTCCTCCCTCCCTTATCCCTCCCTCCCTCCCTCCCTCCCTCCCTTCATCTATTCCTTCCATCCATCCATTCATCCATCCATCCATCATCGCTTCCTCCCTCCCTCCCTCCATCCATCCATCCATCCATCCCTCCCTCCCTCCCTCCCTCCCTTTGTCTATTCCTTCCATCCATCCATTCATCCATCCATCCATCATCGCTTCCTCCCTCCCTCCCTCCCTCCCTCCATCCATCCATCCATCCATCATCCCTCCCTCCCTCCCTCCCTCCCTCCATCCATCCATCCATCCCTCCCTCCCTCCCTCCCTCCCTCCCTCCATCCATCCATCCATCCATCCATCCATCCCTCCCTCCCTCCCTCCCTTCATCTATTCCTTCCTTCCATCCATCCATCATCCCTTCCTCCCCCCTCCATCCATCCATCCATCCATCCATCCATCCATCCATCATCCCTCCCTCCCTCCATCCATCCATCCATCCATCCATCCATCCCTCCCTCCCTCCCTCCCTCCATCCATCCATCCATCCATCCATCCATCCATCCATCCATCCATCCATCCATCCATCCATCCATCCTCCCTCCAACAACTGTGTAGGAAAATATCCTCACATGCTGCATGGTCTCTGTAACCCGGGTATTGTAGTGGTGCTCCATCATTAATGACCGCTGGTCCAGCCAGGATGTCAGCTGCTCTGGCTCTCGTTAGCAGAAGCTTGGCCTACCACTGTTCTGTGGTAGCGACCAGCGTTTAAATATTTATTTATTAATATATAAATATAGAGGAGTGTCTTCATAAAGCTTTTCTAGAACCAACCATCTCTTTCACATGAATAAATGACACACGGCTCCAAGTTTCTGGTATGCTTCACCCAAGCTGTCTTTATTCAGCAACAAGACAAATGTGGCTACTGGCCCTTTAAAAACTTCTTTGTAAATAAGAAACATCAGTCTATTTAAATGATCAAATGATGTCAGCAGCTTGCTGGAAGGAGTTAATTTGTTGAGATGAGGTCATCTTTTGTGTGTTAAAGGAGTCTGTCTCAGAGAGCACCACCTCAACCGTTCTTCAGAAACTCCTTCCTGATACCCGCTACACCGTCACCGTGGTCCCTGTGTATGCAGAGGGAGATGGGCCCAGTCTCACCGACACAGGCAAAACTCGTAAGTTCAGCGGTGGTGGTGGTCCGAGGTACGGGTGGTGCCCGTGTACGGCACCCTGGCCTCTGTCAGTGTCTCACAGGGCAGCTGTGGCCATGATGTAGCTCATCACTACCTGCGTGTAAAGCGCCAGATTCTGGTCCAGACCTCACTGACTCAGTGAAGCGGAGCTCTGATGCCAAATCTTTTAATTGTATCTTTAAACTCTGGAGTGGGACCCTAAAGAGCCTGGCAGCTGGAAAACCTATATGAGTAGCTCTACTTTCATACGTGGTCTCTAGATGATCAGTCCCCGTATTCATCCAGTCACACCAAAGGTTTTGGTTCTGAACAGTTCTTCACAAAGAGGCTGGCTGCAAGTGAACTTTAGCTTTAATACAGAAATAACAGCAGCTTTCCTGTCTGGTGGTTCTGCTCAGGTCCGCTGGGTTTTGTGAGAAACCTGCAGGTGACCGATCCCACCACCAGCACTTTAAACGTTCGCTGGGAGCCACCTGAGGGAAACGTCCGTGAATACATTGTGATCTGGGTGCCAGCTGCTGGAGGAGAACAGGATGTGGTAAGAACCTTCCAGCTGCTTTAAATCTTCAAACCAGTTAAACACAAAGTTGTGATTTGTAAAGAGTCCATCCACAGGAGGTTCAGCTCTAGTGAGAAAAGGCGTGGAGACGTTTGCTAGACTTGTTTGTCCTGCCTGGTGCACAGGGCTTGAACCAAGTGGCTGCACCTGTGGGGGAGACAGAAAGTCTGACCCTTCACGTTTACACTGGGTACGGGACGGATGGATGATGGGAACCACGCGGCTTCTGCAAACACCTTCGGTGGACTCTTCATCGCTACCTTCTCCTCATTCAGCTCTTTCTACCGGCTCTGACCTTCCTGGGATTCACTGATTATTTATTTCTTCATTTTCTTTTTCACTTTCTTCACATTTTGTCATCACAATTTTTACTTTTCCCATTTTTATATTTATATTTTTTATATTTCTACTCAGGATGTTGTGGATCGGTGGGCAGAATATTTCAAAGACCCCCCCAATCCCACTGGTATGTCTCCCAGTGAGGAAGTGGAGCCTGGGGACTTTGAGTCGGGTTCTCCGCTCTCTGGTGCTGAGGCTGCTCGGTGGCAAGGCCCCCGGGGTGGATGAGATCCACCTGCAGTTTCTTAAGGCACTGGATGATGTTGGGCTGTGTTAGCTGACACAGCTCTGCAATATCAGGGGCAGTCCCACTGGACTGGCAGACCGGGGTGGTGGTCCCCTTATTTAAAAATGGGGACTGCAGGGTGTGTTCCAACTACAGGGGGATCGCACTCCTGAGCCTTCCTGGTGAGGTCTATTCAGGGTTCTGGAGAAGAGGGTCCGTCGGATTAACGAACCTCATTTAAGAAGGAACAATGTGGTTTTCGTCCTGGCCATGGAGCGCTGGACCAGCTCTTCATCCTTAGGGTTTCCTGGAGGGTGTGTGGGAGTTCGCCCAACCGATCTACACGTGTTTTGTGGATTTGGAGAAGGTGTTCTACCGCGGGCCTCAGGGTGCCCTGTGGGGTACTTCTGGAGTATGAGGTACCAGGCCCTCTGATACGGGCTGTTAGGTTCCTGTATGACCAGTGTCAGAGCTTGATCCGCATTGCAGACAGGAAAGCCAGACGTACACTGAACGACCTTTTCACGTTTTTGAGCCGATTTTCCCCTTGTGCGAGAATCTACCAGATCGGGGCGAGTTTTGAGCGGAGCGTTGCGTAGTATACAGGGGGTTACGAGAGGTGATTAACACCACGTGACCAGCTACCCATCAGCAATCGTAAGTTTGTACGAATTTCTGGCTTTTGATATTTTGTTCGTTCCTCCTGAGGCTATCACACCGTTGAAGCGGCTCTGCAACCCAAAAAGTACCAGAACTACTCACGGCAAATGCACAAACATGCATCAGTACAATTTCCCTATTAACACAAAAAATAAGCTGCTGCAGAAACCAGAGACGGAGAAGTAAATTTTATTTAGGCAATTTGAGACAGGAAGCACGTACATCGGTTAAATTGTCTCAATAGGTTTCCACTGTGGCTGGCTTTTGCTGGAAGAGATGATGCGTCCAATGAGCCTCCAAAAAAATGAGACATAGCAGGTACGTTGCAATATAGCTGTCAGTTGGAACTGATTCTGTCATGTTGTGGTGTAGATGTCTAACCCACGACATACAGAATCAGCTTGAGACGGGGTAGGTGTTTTAAATAAGAATTTATTAAAAGGAAACCAAGGGAGCAGCTTGAACGTAGCTGAGTTCTGTCACCAAGGGAGCCCGTGCGGGAAATCTGTGGACAGATGGGAGTCAGATCCAACTCAAAGGGGAAAACAAGGAATCGGAATTGTGTGGGGAACTTACAGTCTGGAGAGGGGGAAAAGTAGCTCGAGGGAGGAGTGGTCCGGTCTGGGCTGAGAGGGGATTCCTGAAAATTGAGATCCAGAAGGGGAGACGTGGAGGGAGCTGAGTTGGTGGAGATCCAGGAAGCTTAGGTGGGCAGCTGGAGGTGGTTCTGGCCAGGGAGAAGCTGAGAGACAAAAAGGTAGGAGTTCCAGAGAATAGCCAGTCGGGGATGAAGGTGGAGGTTTGATCTGGTGACAAGAGCAAGAGGTCAAAAGGCAAAAATCCAACATCCAAAAACACATCAAATCTCAAAATCCAAAATCCAAAAACAAATCTAAGTCTCAAGAGGTTAAAGAGCTCGAATAAGTTACACAAGTGGCTGTTAGAAGGTACCCAGGTAGAGTAATCATCCAGCGAAGTGTAGGAGTCTCCCAGCTGCTTAAATACCCCTGGCCAGCTGATGAGCAGATCTGCTGCAGCTTGGTCACCTCCAGACACGCCCACCTGCAGAGGGAAAACTCAAAAGACAGGGAGTGACAGCAGGGAAATACCTCAGACCATGACAGATACACACTGAAACTACTGGTGCTCACATAGCTAACATAATGAATGAATCACTGGTTCAAATCGTTGAATCTCTCCATCCTTAGTCTGCAGTGATGAGGACGTTGTACCGGTCTGTCGTGGTGAAGAGAGAGTTGAGTCAGAAGGTGAAGCTCTCGATTTACCGGTTGACCAACATTCCTACCCTCGCCTATGGTCAGGAGCTTTGGGTAGTGACCGAAAGAACGAGATCACGGATACAAGCGGCCAAAATGAGTTTTCTCCGAAGAGTGGCTGGGCTCTCCCTTAGAGATAGGGTGAGAAGCTCTGTCATCTGGGAGGGGCTTGGAGTAGACCCACTGCTCCTCCACATCAAGAGGAGCCAGTTGAGGTGGCTCGG
Source organism: Nothobranchius furzeri (assembly GCF_043380555.1). Lineage (NCBI taxonomy): Eukaryota > Metazoa > Chordata > Actinopteri > Cyprinodontiformes > Nothobranchiidae > Nothobranchius > Nothobranchius furzeri. The sequence goes on from NC_091742.1 coordinate 17,357,992, forward strand.
GCATCTGGTCAGGATGCCTCCCTGGTGAGGTTTTCTGGGTACATCCAACCGGGAGGAGACCTAAAGGTAGACCCAGGACACGGCGGAGGGACTATGTCTCTCACCTGGCCAGGGAACGCCTTGGGATTCCCCCGGAGGAGCTGGCCCAAGTGGCTGGGGAGAGGGAAGTCTGGGCCTCTGTGACCTGAATTCAGATAAGCCGAAGAGAATGGATGGATTGATTTTTGTTCTTGTGAAGCATCTCATAATTTTTACCTTGAGAGGTGCTATATAGAAGATTGTTTAATCCAAAATTGTTGGTTCAATATTCGTAGTTGTTGTCACGTGAACTCACTAGAAACTTTCCAGAGATATTCCACACATGACCCATAGTTGGTATACATGACAATCCATGTGGAAGCCACACGGGTTCAGGTCTGCATCCATTCTGCACTTGATGTGCACGAGGGGTCCAGCAGATTGCTTCTGGAGCTCCTGCCTGTTAGTCTGTTTCAGGATTTTATAGGAAACATGTTCAGGTTCAGATTTTGGTTGTTTCTACAAGCTGGCTCCTAAACGCTCATTAGCAGAAACAAGTTTTTTTCAAGGAGAAAACAATCTTTCATCGAAACAACGTCTGAAACAGCTGGGTCCAACATCTGCAGTCTTTCTAACCCCATTGCCATTCTTGAAAATGTATCCTTTTCTTGATACAAGGACCAAGTTCCTGGAACCAGCACCAGCACCGTTCTGAAGGACCTGGAAGCAGACACGGAGTACACCATCACCGTGGTTCCAGTCTACCCCGAGATGGAGGGAAAACCGCTCTCTGAAAATGGAAAGACTAGTGAGTGCAATGGGTTCAAAAGCATGTTTGTTTTAACATTGTGGTTATGTGATCAGGATAATTACCAGAAGCTGGGCCCAACTCAAACCCCTGGGCCAGCAGAGCAAAACTGGTGTCACATCAGTTTTGCTTTAGAAACTGTTGGATCTTGTGAGGTACTACTAGATCCACTCCTCTTCCTTAGATCCTTTGGGTGGAGTGAAGAACCTGAAAGTTACGGATCCAACCAGTAGCACTCTGACAGTTCGTTGGGACCCAGCAGTGGGGAACGTTCGTAGCTACAAGGTCCTGTACGCAGCGCAGCCGGGAGGAGAGGAAAAAATGGTAGTGGACCTTTCTGTGACTAATTGCTTTTACAGGTTTGGAGATCACCTGCTCATGTGCTGAGGCTGGTTTGACCCCATTTAACAGGAGGAGGTGTCCGGAGGCTCCACCAATACCATACTGAGGAACCTGGATGCAGACACACCTTACAATGTGGCAGTCATTCCCGTTTACCCGGATGTAGAGGGAATAAGGCAGGAAGAGAAGGGAAAGACCAGTAAGTGGACCATTTAAAATCTTTGATCCAAAGATGTTGGTGTTGCTGGAGGGGTGTGTAGATGTTGTGATTGTGGGTCTTTCTTTAAGTGGTTTTCCAGAGGGAAAGAGAAAAAACTTGAGCCGGTTAGATTTGAACCTCCAGAAACTTTTAAAAATGATTCTTCCTCCTAAATGGTCTGGTGGTCGGAGGGACCGGTGGCGCCATTGCTCGGCAGCCTGGCCCCTGTCAGTGCGCCCCGGGGCTGCTATGGCTATGACGTAGCTCATCACCACCAGGGTATGAGTGACTGATTGTTGTGAAATGCCTTGAGGGGTTGTAGGAACTCAAGAAGGAGCTAAACAAAAACATAAACCATAAAAGTCCTCCCAGCATGTGGTCATGTAGGAGTTCAGGTGCAACACTTCAGGTTCTGGAGATGTTTGGATGAGTTTTCAGGGTGAAATCATGTGACCATCAGCTGGGTAAGGCAATCTCACCACTCCACTTCTATCTCTGCTCTTTCAGAACCACTGAGTGGAGTGAAGAACCTCCAGGTGACTGATCCCACAATCAACTCACTGAAGGTCCGCTGGGACCCAGCTGAGGGTGATGTCCAGCAGTATAAACTCCTTTATGTCCCTGTTGCAGGAGGAAGCACCATTATGGTCAGTTTGTCATCAGTGATACTGTAGATGATGGAAGAACATAAGAAAGGTCTGTCTAGTGGTTGGCTTCAGTGACTAATTTTACTCTGCTCTTCATGTCTTCACTCCTTAGACCTCAGTGTCTGGGGTGACCACCAACACGGTGCTGAGGGAGCTGCGTCCAGACACCGAGTACAAGGTGACCGTTGTCCCTGTCTACATTGATGGGGAGGGAAAACAGCAGTCAGAGAACGGAAAGACAAGTAAGTCGAGTCACATAAGATGCATGAGAAGACTAGTGAAGGTCGGAAGCTCTGAAGACACTTGTCCAACATCCTTTTTCTGTGGGACAGCAGTAGCTCAGAAGGTAGAACGGGCTGTCCAGTGATCGGAAGGTTGCAGGTTCGATCTCCGCTCCAACCAGAGCATGCTGCTGTTATGTCTTTGGGCAAGACACTAACCCACCGTTCCTGCTGGTGGTGGTCGGAGGGACCGGTGGTGCCTCTGTCATTGCGTCCCAGGGCAGCTGTAGCTGCATCGTAGCTCATCACCGTTAATGTGTTTGGATGACTGATTGTATTGTGAAGTGCCTTGGGGGGCTGTAGAGTCCTAAGAAGGCGCTATACAGATCCAGGCCAGGTACCAATCTTCACTTTTCCTTTCAGCCTTTATTCTTCCAGGTAGTGTTTGAGAACCAAATGTCTCTGAGGAAGGTGACCTGGCCCAGAGACCTGGTGGTCTGCTGGTGTGAGGGAGACTGGATACTCTAATGGGTCTTTGTGATGTTCGCAGAACTTCTAGGTGGCGTGAAGAATCTCAGGGTTACTGATCCTACTACCAGCTCCCTTCGAGTGCACTGGGAGGCAGCAGATGGCAACGTCCGCCAGTACCGTATCTTCTACGTTCCTGCATCTGGAGGTGCTGAAGACATGGTGGGTCATCTGGTCCTAAAGCACGAGTCACTGGTTTATCATAAACAGGTTTTCTTGGTTCTTTGTTGTTGTTGACTAGTTAATGTAGGATATCTTAGTGACTCTTGTTTTCTGCTGTTCTAACAAAAGTTTTGTTTTGGACACTGATTGGTTTATTTAGTACGGTGGCCCTGAAGTACAAAATGACTAAACAAGTTATAAAACACAATTACATTAAACACCTGTAAAAGGTAGGGACCAGTGATCAACAGCAGACATCGCTTACTGGACGGTAGCACTGTTGTCTTTGGACATGGAAGTTCTGCCGGCACTGCGTTGTTCAGAAAGGACGTAATATTCTGTCTAAACTGCATTGAATGTTTGCAACGGCGGTGGCAAGAGGCTTCAAGAAATATCTTGTATCTAGTACAGGTGGCATAAAGTATGACTCCTAACCAGAGTCTTAGGCCCAAACCCAGACCCACCCTGCACCCTACGGTCCTCTAAGATCACTGAGAGGCAGTCCACATGAGGCTCCGAGTGCGTGGTGAATGTAGATAAGATGTTCTTGCATTTAATTAGAAACCATAGAATGTGAAATATCATGAAATATGAAATATCACCTTAATGGATCTTTGAGTAAATTTAACCAGTAGATCGGATCTTTTTATGGCAGGGATTGAGCAACACTTCGTATCAACTCCAAGAAAGAGAGAGAGTCAGGTTTAAAAAGTTAAAAGATTTGTTTCTAAACAAATTAAGCAAGACTAACTTTAAACACTTTGTGATGATGAACTAAGATGGAGTAAGACTGAGGATGGTGTGTGTGTGAAATATGTTCAGAACCAGCAAATCTGGAGATATATATATATGTATATATATCATATATATATATATATATATATATATATATATATATATATACACACATATACTCATACATACATACCTACATACATGCATACAGAGAGAGAGAGAGAGAGAGAGAGAGAGAGAGAGAGAGAGAGAGAGAGAGAGAGAGAGAGAGAGAGAGAGAGAGAGAGAGAGAGAGAGAGAGAGAGAGAGAGAGAGAGAGATGAGTTAGGGTTTAGGGTTATGTATCTCAGTGTTGTATCCGTGTTTATTTGAAGTTGTGATGTGTCTTATTGTTGGTGTGGTTTATCTCTGCCTTTTATTTGACCTGTACAGCACGTTGGCCAGCAGTTGTGTAGAAAGTGCTATAGAAATCAAAGTGGGTTGGGTTGGAAACAGGTAAACATTGGATAATTACTGCCGGGCGGTTATCTTTTAGCTGCAACAAGTTATTTAACCCAACTGGTGCAACGAGCTGCTTCTCTTGTCTTAAACAACCAGGTGGAAAGACACATCTGGTGGTGATGGAGAAGATGTTAGTCTGTGTGAGAAGGGTCAGATCGTCGGCATCAAGCAGATAAAGCATCTGAGGAGGTGCAGAAACTGGGTTCAGAACTGTCCAACGCTTTATTAAAACTGGTCTGATGAGTCCAGGTGGACCCTGGTCCAGAGAGATGGTGCATCAGGGTATGAAGAGAGGCAGATGAAGTGATGCACCCATCATGCCTAGTGCCTACTGTACAAGCCTGTGTTGGCAGTGCTATGATCTGGGATTGCTGCAGTTGGTCAGGTTCAGCAACAGGATGTGCTCCAAGATGAAGGTCAGCTGACTACCCAAAGTACCAGGAGTGAATCTGGTGCCATTGTTGAAGCTTATCGAAGCAACGCCACAGCGAATGTGAACCATAATCAAAGCTAAAGGCGGTCCTACTAAATATCAGTGTGTGACCTTTTTTTGGGCTGGACGGTGAATTACTATAATCACTGTAGTGGTCGCAACTGGAACACCTGTAACTGGAGGTTAGTAACTGTACTAGCTTTAAGGCTTTTAAACATCATCAAGACCAAACTAACTACTGTTGGTTCTTCTGAACGATGTTCTGATGACTTCCTTCTGTGATCAAAACTAACATTCTGATCAATTTTTGTGGTACCAGGAGCAGGTTTCAGGTGGAACCACCAACACCGTCCTCAGAAACCTGCTGTCAGACACTCCCTACAGCGTGACAGTGGTTCCAGTTTACCCTGAGGGTGAAGGTCTTCGCCAGTCGGACAATGGAAAGACCCGTAAGTGGGGTTCTGGATCTGATTGACAAACATGTTCGGAGCGGTCTAAGTGGGTTGAGGTCAAATCTAGAGCCTATAGTCATTTTCTACGGAGGCAGCATCACACTGAAACACACAACTACACAATCACCACAACCTTTAGATCAAACATGGTGGACTACCAAAACCTTGCCATGCTGTGTAGAATCTAAGGTTTAGAAGAGAAACAAGAACCTCAGCAGCTTCAGCAGCACCACAGGCAGAATCTGCTGATCTGGTTTGGTGTCTATGGGTCTGTGGTCTGAGGAAGCTTCTGGGACACTGATTCCAGTTCTCCCAGCATCCCTGCTTCAGACAGCTGATGGGGGAAACACCCTCTTCTCTGGCTGGGGGACCACGGGCAGCCTGGAGGGCGGACAGATCTGCAGCAAACATCATCATCATGTGTTCTCTGGTTCCTCTTCCTCAGAACAGCAGCAGCTCAATATTCCACAGCCAGACCCTGTATGGTGGGACTGTTTTTGCCCTAACTGTCCAGTTAAAAATGAAAATGTCACACACACACTGGTGTGGTGAAAATTGTCCTCTGCTTCTGACCCATCCACGAGGGGAGCGATGAGCTGCAGACATGGCCGTGCCCGCCCGGGAACCTTTTTTAACCCCCCAATTCAACCGCTTAATGCTGTCCAGCAGGCAGGCCTCGGGTCCCATAAAGTCTCTGGTATGACCCGACTGGGATTTGACCTTCAACCTCCCAGTCCCAGGGCGAACATTCTACCACTAAGCCATGGTGCTGAGTGGAGTTCTCAGGATGCCGAAAGCTGTTTCTGTCTGTTGGCCTATCTTCTCGTCTGTTTGACGACAGAGACAGTTTCATCCAGCAGACCGAGCTGGGGGAGCAGTAGGAGACTGGATGTATTTCTTCTTTTATTGGCTGAAGCTCCAGATGTGTCCAGATGCCAGAGGATCTGCACATCTGGTTGCATTTAAAGTGGAAGTGATGAGTTTTTGCATCAACCCAAAAGAATGCTTTTCTCCCTTCACATAGAGACGTCAAACAACCGTCCTGCAGAAGGTTCTGCTGCTCTCAGCATCTGGGTTCAACTCCGAATTGGGTTTCAATCCAGATGTTTAGTTTGTTTGAACAGAATCTTCTAGACTCTGCTGGAAGACTTCCATTTGGACATTCCAGCCATGAAGCATCCATCTGCTCTGGTTGGCGTGTTCTCCTGCTGTGTTTAGAACATTTCTGATGTTTTTGGGAAAATAATCACTTATGTTTGTAAACTGATTGCAGCCAGCCGGCCCTCTCAAGGCTTGGATTCCAGTTGTTATAAAATTCTGTTGAGAAGGGAAGAATTATTATTGCTCTGCTTCTGGCATCGCTTTCTTTTGACCTGTGTGACATTTGCAGTCCCCAGGACCCCACCCAGCAACATCCAGGTGTACAACCCCTCCCCCAACAGCCTGAATGTGCGCTGGGAGCCTGCCTCGGGCCAGGTCCAACAGTACCGTGTGGCCTACACGCCTCTGACCGGAGTCAGACCCACTGAGTCGGTGAGGAAGGCATTTCCCCTCCACAGGTGTCACATCTCATCTGGTTCTAGCTACTTTTATCTTCACTTGCAGTTCAACACTTCTAGAAAAACATCACTTTTTATGTATTAAAACAAACATCCATTCATCCAGCAGCTGATTTCAACTGAATCCATTTCCTGGTAAAGAAACCTTCACAACACTGAGATCAGCCACCTGTCAGTGATGGAGATAACTCAACTAGTTTGTTTTTAATAACCCAACCGTTTATCCAGGGTTGGGTCGCGGGGTCAGCAGGGCGAGAACCTTTTCATGGGCTATGTAGGGGAGGCTGGAACCTTCTCATTACCTATCCAACACCACAGCTGCTTGCCTGGATCTAATTGAAAGTCTCTGTGTGGTTCTAGACGAACGCTGTCCTACCGTTCCCATATCAGTGCAGTTACCCGTTCGGCCTACTACCACCTACCAAATATTTATCGCCTTCGTCTATCACTCTCTAAACACGCCACCGTCATATTAGTCAACATTCTGGTCACTTATCGTCTGGATTATTGTAATTCGCTTCTCTGTGTATGCCTCAGAAGACTACATAAGCTTCAGCTGGTTCAAACTGCAGCCCGTATCATCACCAAAACACTTTCATGTGTTCACATCACCCGTTATTCAGCAGCTTCATTGGCTACCAATAAAGTTTAGGATCATTTACAAATGTTTACTTCTTACATGTAAGGCCATTCATAACCTTGCTCCTCATAACTCTTACAAATACCTGCACCTTCCCGTGTGCTCAGATCCTCAGCTTTTGTCAGCGTATAGCAGGATGTTTGTTGACATCTTCCTCCAGCTTTACGCATGCGCGAGCGGCTGGGTGGCAAAAGCGAGCTGCTATCGATACGCGACGTTTACGGACAAAACCCCGATATATAAACACTTCACCGTCTAAATACAAGAGGAGGTTTAGAGAGAAAATGACAGTTACTAACAGCCTGTACGAGCTCTGGGATGACGGAAAATGTCGGTCCCATTCAGATTTTTCCCAAATCTGCTGGGGAGACATTTATTCCTATTCAACAGAAACATGGGCCCTTCACTCATGAAGAGTTAAAGACTTTCAGACGTTAGCAAATTTATCGTCCATCATTGTTTATTGGACTGACGATTGGAGGTTGGAAAAATTATATATATATTACCCAGTCCTATCAGACACTACCACTCTGGAGTTGCCTCCACTGGGAGGCGCAGAGCCAGACTGGGCATGCTCATTGCCTCCCCATCTTGGTGCTTGTACATTGGTCTTTACCCTGGTGAGCAAGAGGGTAGCCTCCCTCTGCAGCACACCAGGCTAAAGGTCAAAGGTGACAGATCATCTGCTGCTATGGCCCCCAGACTCTGGAGCTCTCTCTCCCCGAGCCTGAGATCAGTGGACTCAGTGGTCTCCTTTACACTCACCTGTTCAGGTTTGGTGGGACCTTCATCACCTCCCTCTCCTTGTTCTGCTCTTATTCTGCCTTTCCCGGGATCCACTGGTTTCCCGATCTCCTGTTCATTTTCTCTCTCCCTTTCCTTATTTTTTTATCACAATTTAAATTTATTTTTTTCATTTTAAACAATTTTTAGTAATTTCTTGAAATATTTTTATAGTTGAATTTTGTGGTACATGTGATGCGCCTCGTGATTAGTATCTTGAGAGGCGCTGTATAAAAGATGGTTTTCTTCTTTCTTTCTGCCCCCACCCACATGTGGGGGAGGGCTCCTGCCTCCACCTACATGTAGGGGAGGGCTCCTGAGTTGTTTGTGTGTATGCACCAAACTGCAGGTCACAATTCTCAATGGAGTCCTTGGAAGAGGTGCTAGAGAGTGCTTCTTCTGGTGATTCCCTTGTTCTACCGGGGGAAGTCTATACTCACGTGGGCAACTACAGTGAAACCTTGAGGGGTGTGATTGGGAGGAACGGCCCCCCTGATCGTAATCCAAGTGGTACTTTGTTACTGGACTTCTGTACTCATCACGAATTGTCATGAGTGAAACCCATGTTCAAGCATAAAGGTGCGCCCGTGGCACCAGGATGCCTTAGTTCGCACTTCAACGATGGACTTTGTTGATGGCTCATCTGGTCCGTGGCCGTATGTCTTGGACTCTTGGGTGGAGATGGGCAGAGTTGTCAACTTACCACTACCTGGTGGTGACTTGGCTTCGATATTGAGAGGATGCCGGTCAGACCTGGCAGACCTAAACATATTGTGAGCGTCTGCTGGGCACGTCTGGTGGAGTCTTCCATCAGAAGGAGCACTGTTTTGTGCCTCCATTGTTGAGGTAGCTGACTGGAGCTGAAGCCACAGGGTCGTCGGAGCCTGTCATGGCGGTAACCCCCGAACTTGCTGCGGTTAGGGATGCTGTCAAGCTGAAGAAAGAGTTCTATCAGGTGTTTTTGGTCTGTGGGACCCCAGATGCAGCTGATGGATGCCGGAACGAGTTTTCTCTGCAGAGTGGCTGGGCTCTCCAGATAGGGAGAGAGAGTCATCTGGGAGGGGCTTTGAGTAGATCTGCTGCTCCTCCAATTCGAGAAGAGCCAGTTGAAGTGGCTCAGGTATCTGGTCAAGATGCCTCCTGGACGCCTCCCTGGTGAGGTTTTCCAGGCATGTCCAACCAAGAGAAGATCTAAGGGAGAGCCAGGACATGCTGGCGGGACCATGTCTCTAACCTGGCCAGGGAACATCTTGGGATTTCCCTGGAGGAGCTGACCCAAGTGGCTGGAGAGAGGGAAGTCTGGGCCTCCCTGCTTAGGATGTGTCCCCTGCGACCCGACTCCGGAAAAGCAGATGAAAGTGGATGGACAGATGGATGGTTTCTTTGAATAACCCAACCCAACTGAAGTTAGCTCAGTTCTGATTGATTATATTTTATATGGAAACGTCAGCCGAAGTAAAGGGTTCAGTCCTCTGTTCATTACATATTTTCTCATGGTTCCAGTTCTTCTAACTAGAACCTTTATCAAGTGCTTTAGACGCCCTGATGGTAACTTTGAGCCTCGAGTGTCAGAAGTAGTGGCTCATTGTTGGACAACCTGCTGAGGTTCTGCTGGTGCTTCCTGACAGATAACATCATTCAGACCACTCGTTGATTCATTTGTTCTGTGTCCGACTGACTGGGGCTACAGTTGAGTTGGAGGGAATCTTTGAAAGCAGAGGATTGCAAAGACAGCTGGTAGATGATGGGCATCACATTATTCCTGCAGATGCGGTTCTGATCCAGAGATTTGTGTCAAACTGTCTAGTTGGTTTATTATCTAATAAAGTTCATGTTTGATCTTTCTTGTTCCTTCCTAAAGGTTCTGGTTCCAGGAACCATCGACAATGCTTTCCTGGACAACTTGATCCCAGACACTCCCTACTCCATCGCTGTTTCCGCTCTGTACGCTGATGCTGAGGGATCGCCAGTGAAAGGCAACGGCAAAACCCGTAAGGCCTCAGATCATAGGTTGTTAGTCTCTTGGTCTGACCTCCTTTTAGAGTTCTTCTCCTCCTTGCCCTCCCCCTCAGTCACAGAAGGTGCCCTGATTCATTCTCCCAGCCTGAGCCACGTAGTTAAAGAGAAGTAGACCAACAACAAGCTCTTGTGGAATGCCTAAGGGGAAATGATTTGTTGCAGATAAAACTGTTGAATAGAAACTTTACGGCAATAGATTTTGTCTGGTGTTCCTGCTGCAGTCCCTCGTGCTGGACCCAGGAACATGCGAGTGTTTGAGGCCACCACCAGCACCCTGACCATTGGGTGGGACCACGCTGAGGGGCCTGTGAGGCAGTACAAGATCTCCTACGCTCCCATGACTGGAGACCCCATCACAGAGTTTGTGAGTGCCTCTTCTGATGATTTCAATATTCCCTTTAACTGAAGCTGAAGTCTGGTTGTGAAGGAAGACATGAAGGACCAGTCCTTCAGCCTTCAACCAGACTTCAGCTAGCTTGTTGCTGATGTTACTCTGATGAAGCCAGATGTTCTATTTCAGAGATCTGAAGCATCTGAGCAGTCTGAAACGTGTTTCTGATGGAAAGTAGGTTTTGACCAGCTGGAACTATGAAGTGAAGTCACCACTCAGGAATCCCTCATCGCCTCCTAAAGACTAATTACACACTATTAAGACAAATGGGATCTAATCATCCATAATGATGTTAATAATAGGGATGGCACAGCTGTGCTTCCCCTCACTCATTAATGGATTTAAGTCATCAAACTAGAAGCCTGATCCAATGGAGGGCTAGGGTTCCAGTCGGGTCAGAGGCTCAGAACCATCAGATCTCCTCTGGAAAAGATGTTCTGGAAGCAAAAGATCTTCTTTCCTGTTTTCAGGCGCTGGTTCCAGGAAACAGAAACAATGCCATGCTGTTGAGTCTGAGCCCAGACACTCCCTACAACATCACTGTGGAGGCCGTCTATGCTGAGGGACCTGGAGGCTCTCTCAACGGGAATGGAAGGACAGGTAGGACTGCCAGGAGCAGTGGTGGCTCCTGGGACATCCTCGAGGAGCTGGGGGAGGGGCTTTGTGTGCCAGCTGCTGCCACAGGGTCGGACTCCAGGTCAGATTCACTCTCTCCCCTGATGAGCTCTTCAGATGAGACTGGTTCTGCTCACCTCATTATTGAGTTCTGGACCTGTTCGCCTGTAGCATTTATTCACTTGTTCCAAAGGTTAGGAACTGTCCTGGTGAACACCAAGGTCATCAGAAAGGTGGTTACTGAGGGCTGTAGGCGTCCAGGAGGTGGGTCTTGGTGGGTTGCACCACCATCACTTGTAAGTCGCTTTGGACAAAAGCGTCTGCTAAATACATAAACATAAACATAAACATCTTGGTGGTGTCGGCCTTGTTGGAGACAACAAAGGCCGTAGTACCAGAATTAAATTTGAAAGGTTCAGAAAAGATTAGGATGAACGAATCAGGTTTTGTAAGTCCCATAGTCATCGTCACACTCTGGTGAAACTCATCTTTGCATCTGACCCATCCCCATGGATTGGAGCGGTGGCTGTGGCTGCGCTCAAGAGCTATTGGTGCTTTAACCCCCAATCCAACCCCTAAAGCAGGGAGTTGTTGGGTCCGTATGACCCCACCAGGAATCCAACTCCGATCTCCCAGTCCCAGGGCCACTGAGCTGGTTACAATATCTGTAGCAGTGTTCAGTCCATGCAGAAACTTCCTAAAACCCTTAACAATAAGAGTCTCAAACACCATATCTGAAGCCTGTACACTATGTAATTCCCCCATCTCATTCTCTGGCTACTTCTGTACTTTATTCTGGGTTACTGTCGGCCATAACCCACGCCTTACAGCTTAACCCCCTCAAATGTCACAAGAACTTGAACAATAACTGGTTTTCCTCCAGAAACTCCCACACTTTTGACCGGAACCAGAACTTCTCTCTACCCCCACCAAGAACACTCATGTAGCGGAGACAAATGGATTATTTATTTGATATTCTATTTAAATATAAAATATTACCTTGCTTGATCTTTATTGTAAATATCAGAAGATTATAGGGCTTAATCAGAAGATTCTAGGATTTTTGCTTTATTAAGTAATTATACACACTTCGTTTTGATTCAGAAAAGAGTCAGGTTTATAAAAGTAAGAAATTATTTAATTACAATTATAACATGATAAGTGAACTAAGCATTTTCTGTGATTGGATGGAGCTAAATGTGATGAAGGCTATGTGCCAATGTGATGTTGGTCAGACCTTCTGAATCTCGGAAAGCGGTGTCTCCGGATGAAAAAGAATTTGGTTTGCTCTAAACTATGAAGTTGTTATCTTTCACAAACACATCAGACACAATCTGTCATGTCTGCTTTACCCGGTTGAGAGAAACCCTCTTGGTGGATCCGAACAGCTGGATTGAGCCATGCGTCTGAAGGACTCTTAAGGAGTCTAATGATATCAGCTTTGTTCTGCAGGAACTATTTTGCTGTCTCAGCTTTGTAGGTACAAAAAGGTTTTGACGACGTGTCAAAATCTTTGATGGTTAAAGAGGTTGCGACAGGTGGCCGGTCTGAAGCTTTCTCTAGAACTCCCAAATCACTCAAGGTGATCTAGTTTTAAGGATTTGATGTTATGATTTGCACAGCCAATCAGAGGCTGACAAGTTTGGAGATGTTTTACCAAGACAACTCAGAAACACACCCTCTTTGATATCGGATGTCCTGACTGGTTAAAAGGGCAAGTTATGTGTTGTAGTCTTAACCGTACTTGTTATAGTGTGGATGCAAGTGTGAGGACCTTGTTGTCAAAACATGTTGAACACATGGCAGGTTCTAGTAGACACATATCATAACATCCATTCATTGTTCACAGATTAATGAAGCATTTCATTATACTATAATTATTATAAGTAGTTATGAACAAATATTTATTTAATGATTATCTAGATTATAAATCATGGAAGAAGTTCATATTGATTTAGTAAATCATTCTTGAATTTAGCAGCTGATTAGCTGGAGTTGGAGTCTTCTGTGGAGGCAGACAGATGGGACCTTGGGAAAGAAAGTTATTGTTTATCTTTCAGACTTGCAGAGTCTGTGAGTCCCAGCTGCTTCCAGCCCTCAGGCAGGCAGACTCGTCTAAAGGGAACACATGCAATGCTGTCTCCTTTCTGACCAGATGTTGAATAGATGGTGAAAGGTCAGACAGTGCCTAAACTGACCATTGCTGAATGCTGCACTCACTTCACAATAAAAGTCTAACATCAACATAACGTAACCCGTTACAACTAGTTCATTAATCCTGTTGTCTGGTAAAACTCAGAATGGGATTTTGTAGGGTCTTTGGATTACAGACCTGGTCATGGTGGTAGAAACAGATCCTGGGCGCTTTTCCTGGTTCTGTTCCTAGAGAACCAGGCACTAACACGGGGACGACGGTGGCACAGTAGCTAAGCGCTTGCCCCGTAGTCGGAAGGTTGCAGGTTTCAGCCCCGCTCAGATTGTTGCTGTCGTTGTGCCCTTGGGCAAGACACCCACCCCCCCTCACCTGCTAGTGGAGGTCGGAGGGTGGCACCTCCGTCAGCATGCTCCAGGGCAGTTGTGGCTACACCGTAGCTCATCACCACCAGGGTGTGAACGGGTGAATGAATGATTGTGTTGTAAAGCGCCTTGGGGGGTTCCAGGTGCTATATCAAATACAGACCATTTACCATAACACATCTGTCTGTTGCAGTTGGCATGTTGAGTCCCAGAAACTTGCAGGTCTCAGATGAATGGTACACCAGGTTCCGGGTGTCCTGGGTACCCGTTTCTTCTCCAGTCCAAGGGTACAGACTCATCTACTCCCCTAAAGGTGGGTCACATCAGCACCGACTCAGCCAGCATCACTCAGTGCTTGTCTGCATTGTGGTCCGCTGGTGTGTTTTCCAGGGAAGGACCAGCCCATAGACATGTTTGTTGGTGATGTGAGCTCATTCATCCTGACAAACCTGCAGCCCGGAACCACCTATGGTGTCAAAGTTCTGGCCCAGTACACCTCTGGTATAAGTGCTCCACTGATGGGAGAGGGAACAACACGTACGTGCAAAGCAGCAATCTGCCTGTTTCTGCATGGACAACACCAATGATGATGTGTCTCTGAATTCTGCAGTTTACCTGAACGTGACAAACATTGAGTCCTACGATGTCGGCCATGACAGGTTATGCATCAAGTGGAGTCCTCACCGAGCAGCCACGTCCTACCGGATCAAACTGGACCCCACCGACCGTAAGCTTCCAACACACATGTCTCTCAAACACCCTCATTCAGGTCCAATCAGGACCAGAGGATCAGCCCCGTTCCTGTCTGGCTCACTTGTACCTCCTGGAGTAGGATCACCAGAGCTGTTTTTCCTGACTCACAAGGCATTTGTTCCTGCTAGAGACCACTGCAGATGTATTTACAACACGAGTACAGTTGACCTTTAAACATCCCTCATGTCTTTCATCTCTGTTTGACACGTTTAGGGTAAATCTTCAACAGGTGACAGGTGTGCTTGCACAGGAACAGGTCACAAGTTCTCTCTCTCTCTCACTCTCTCTCTCTCTCTCTCTCTCTCTCTCTCTCTCTCTCACACACACACACACACACACACACACACACACACACACACACACACACACACACACACACACACACACACACACACACACACACACACACACACACACACACACAAGCTCTGGAACAACAAGTGACTCCACTCCCTAGCCAATCAGAAATCAACAGTTGCTGATGTCACATTTTCAGAATGGATCGGTTCTCTAGGAACCACAACCAAGCAGGTACTGACAGGTTGGGGGGAAATCCAGGACCGTGCTGCTGGAAACAACTGACCACATGGAGTTAGTTGGAAAAAGGGCAAAGGTCAATCCAAGCCTTCTTCATCGGTGTGGCGAGGGTTATCGGGGTGCTTTTCACCTGGAGACACAGGCGGTATACAACCCTGCACCAGAAGGTAGCCATAATAAACTCCTCCTCCTGCCTCCCTTATCTGGCCATCAGCTCGTCTCTTCAGGAGAGAGACTTGAGTCTGAGTCTTTTGTCTCATGATGGTTTCCTAACTTCAGGTTTACAGTCATTCTCTTATCTCCAGTAAATGTTCTTCTAAACAACACTAATGTTTATTACTGGTTAGGGATTATCTTAAACACACCACATGAGTCCACTTGCTGATTTAATAATGATTATCAGTTACATTCACATATTAATATCATCATATTAACCAGTGAATATTAACACTTCACATGAAGCAGCTTAAGCCTCTTCTGGGTGTCTGAGGGTCTCGGTAAACGCCTGTACACGTTTCTCAGATCTGATTGGCTCTAAAATCATCAACGCCGAACATTAAGAGGTATCACTTCCTATATTTGGCAGTTCAGCCTCAGCTCATGCTTACCACCAATTGTGGGATTAAACCAAATCTTTCAGTCGAATAATTTTAGCGGCTTAAAGAACAATCCCTTTTTTAAATCAATCAACTATTATTTACTCAATCCACCGCCCACTCGAGAGCTGAAGGGGTCCAGAGAGCGACAAACAGTTTGTCCAGAGATGAGGTTGGTGCGGATGCTGGTGAAGGCAGGTGAGCGGCTGGGAGCGGGCGGCCAGGGGAACGGCATTGTGAGCTGCAGTGCAGGAGTCCGGGCTGGTTATGGAGATGAGGGAACATGGAGTGGAAAACCTGGAGGAGAACAGGAAAGAATTGTCTGGATCTTTCAGGCGACAGGTTTTCTAACTAGATACAAACTTCTAGGCAGGTTAAATGGCTAGAGCTACCCAAAACAGAGTAATCATCCGACTTGGTGCTGAGTCACACTGCTGCTTAAATCCCCTGGGCCTTGATGACAGGATCAGCTGCAGCTGGTTGCTGTCAGACACGCCCACCTGCAGACAAGACAGAGGACAAACACAAATACTGACAGGCAGCTCACCACGGACCATGGCAGGGGGTGGAGTCACGGGTTAGCTAGGGGGTGGGGTCATGTGTTAGCAAGGGGATGGAGTCACGGGTTAGCTAGGGGGTGGAGTCACGGGTTAGCTAGGGGATGGAGTCACGGGTTAGCTAGGGGGTGGGGTCATGTGTTAGCAAGGGGGTGGAGTCACGGATTAGCAAGGGGATGGAGTCACGGGTTAGCTAGGGGATGGAGTCACGGGTTAGCTAGGGGGTGGGGTCATGTGTTAGCAAGGGGGTGGAGTCACGGATTAGCAAGGGGATGGAGTCACGGGTTAGCTAGGGGGTGGAGTCACGGGTTAGCTAGGGGGTGGAGTCACGGGTTAGCTAGGGGATGGAGTCACGGGTTAGCTAGGGGGTGGAGTCACGGGTTAGCTAGGGGATGGAGTCACGGGTTAGCTAGGGGGTGGAGTCACGGGTTAGCTAGGGGATGGAGTCACGGGTTAGCTAGGGGGTGGAGTCACGGGTTAGCTAGGGGATGGAGTCACGGGTTAGCTAGGGGGTGGAGTCACGGGTTAGCTAGGGGGTGGAGTCACGGGTTAGCTAGGGGATGGAGTCACGGGTTAGCTAGGGGGTGGAGTCACGGGTTAGCTAGGGGATGGAGTCACGGGTTAGCTAGGGGGTGGGGTCATGTGTTAGCAAGGGGGTGGAGTCACGGATTAGCAAGGGGATGGAGTCACGGGTTAGCTAGGGGGTGGAGTCACGGGTTAGCTAGGGGGTGGAGTCACGGGTTGCTCCAGGGTTTTCCACCTGCAGCTGTTTCTGCGTTCAGTCTGATAAAAAAACCAACAGATCAGAATGTTCAACATGACCATCACTGTTGTGTTTTTGTGTGACTGGTCCTGACACGAGAACTGGGACTGGTTGACTGGACACGAGACCTTTT
>NC_091742.1:17379900-17417400 GCF_043380555.1 Nothobranchius furzeri
CTCCATGGAGCCCGGCTCGTTTAACAGCTTCACTGCCTACCGACTTCACAAGAACGCCTTCCTGAACCAGCCCACCCTGTGAGTCCTGCTTCGCTTTGATGCTGTTTGTTTCCTCTTTGCACCACAGTGCAATATCCACTCTCACATATGGGACCACTCAAGCCCCGTACACATAAAACCAGCTCTATCTGATCCGCAGCCAGATGATGTCACCTGAAGTTTACGTAGTCTGCAGATCATTTCAGTGAGTTCAGACTTCAGGAACCAAGAACCAGACACCCAGTCCTGGTCTAGAGCAGGGCTGAGGTTAGTTTTGGTCTGACATGAAGAGAAATCTAGGGGATTTTACTGCATTTGACAATGCCAGAAGAACTGATGAAGAACATCCAGAAAACTGATCCAAACATCTTTCCTTCATTCTGGATCAAAATTTAGATTTCTCCTAACAGCATGTCTGTTTTTCATTCCTGAACAGAGAGCTCCACCCTGATGGTCTTCCTCACACCTATACCATTATCTTGATGCTCCGCCTGCTACCTGACTCGCCCACTCAGGCCTTCGACATCTGGCAGATGTCTACTCAGAACCACAAACCAGAGACTGGAGTCACTATCGACCGTAAATATTCTGTTTTCAGCCCTCTGATGTTCAAAGTGTTTTACTCAGTAACAAGAATGTGAAATGTAATGGGCCAGTCAGACGGAGCTGGCCTACTGGCTGCTCTGACCCTTGGCTGAGGACTGGATGGGGGAGGTGGGGTGGGTGGGTGGGTGTCTGTTACCCATACCCATACCCATATATGTTTGTAAATGTGAACCATCTGATAGTCGAACAGCTCCACAACTCCTCTGCTGCCTTCAGGCTTTCTTGGGTAAGAAAAATGCAACGTTGATGTTTTAAGTCTACAACCCATTTTCCACCATGTTGAGTTTCTAATGCTAACAGTTAGCTTCTACTAACCAAGATGCACTCTGCTCTCTCCTTCCTGTGGCGAAGCCAGGGTGGGCGGGGCCATGAATAATAATGTTCCCTGTGATGTAGAAGAGACTAGCTTTTTCAGACCCAATCGTGTTCTCATCTCCATCTTTTTTGTGGCTGATGCAGGAGATGGCGGCTGGAGAGTATTTTCACGCTCAGCATTCATGCGCAACTTAGAGTCACTGATTGTATTTCAGAAAACACAAGTATTACATGGTTTCTATGGGAACCAATTGCAGGTTTTCAGCATTAGAGTTGACTTGAAGTAACCGATTGGTTCTGTGGATGTGTCTTTAGCCTCTAGCCAAACAGTTTCATTCTACAACAAAGATGAACGGGGTGAGATCCAGAGAGTCACGTTTGACAGCTTTCTAGTGAAGAAGATCTTTTACGGCAGCTTTCACAAGGTAAGTACTAAGCTCTAAACATCTTTGGTGTGTTCTTACTGTGTTTAGTTTCTAATTCCATTTTTGGTTCCTTTTAAAACACAGATAAGGTTTTTTCTTTACCTTGCTGACTGTTTCCTTTGCGGCTGCAAACATCTTCACAGCTGACGCTGATGGTGGCGTCACTTCCTACTCCATTTATCCGCGGGCAGCAGAGGACGTTGTCGCCCTCTGCTGCTCGATCTCCCCCTCCGATGATGAATTCCCATGCGTGATAAAAAAGACTACAATAGAAGATAACTACACACTCATCTCACATGACGTCACATCTCTGTTCACAAAAACACTAACCCCAAAAACCGTAGACATAGTAGTTAACAGAATCAGACAGGAAAAAACTTTACGCAAAAGAACAAACCTCACAGCAGATGACATAGCTCAACTGATAGGACTGGTAGCTAACTCCACTTACTTCACATACGATGACACAATATACAAACAACTGCAAGGTTTTGCCATGGGTAACCCGTTATCAGCCACCCTGTGCGAGTTTTTCATGGAAGACCTAGAACAAAAAGCCATAGCGACTGCCCCCCCCAAACTGCAAAATAAAACAATGGAAACGCTACGTAGACGACATACTGGAAATCATACCAAAAGGACTAACAGAAACACTAACACAACACTTGAATAACATTGACGACACAGACAACATAAAGACATGAGTCAGAAACAGAAGGCAGCATAGCATTTATGGACATGACAATCACCAGGCAGACCGACGGGACCCTAAACATAAACAAATACAGGAAACCAACACACACAGAGACCAATATCTATTATGGACATCAGAACATCCCACCATACACAAAATGTCAGTAATCAGAACACTATATCACCGAGCAAACACGGTAACAGAAGAAAGAGACTGCAAATGACCCGCAGTTGTATAGCGCTTCTCAGAGTAAGGACTCCAAAGCGCTTTACACTACAGTGTATCATTCATCCATTCACACACACATTCACACACTGATAGTGATGAGCTATGATATAGCCACAGCTGCCCTGGGGCGCACTGACAGAGGCGAGGCTGCCGAGCACAGGCGCCACCGGTCCCTCCGACCACCACCAGCAGGCGAGGTGGGTTAAGTGTCTTGCTCAAGGACACAACAGCAGCATTCTCTGTCCGGAACTGGGATCGAACCTGCAACCTTCCGATTACTAGACAACCCGCCCTACCTGTTGAGCTACTGTTTGCCCAGAAAACAAGAGGACAAACACATACAACATGCTTTAAAGACCTGTGGATACCCGACATGGGCAATAAACAAAGGAAAACAACAAACAACAACAGAAAGAAAAGAAGAACCAAAGCAAAGAACCAGAAACCCAGAAAGACAAGAACCAAAACCAGTGATAACCTTACCATGCATCAAAGGCATAACAGAAAAAGTAAGAGCAACAATGAAAAAACACAACATAAACACACCAACAAAACCATACACAACAGTTAGAAACAGACTAGTACACCCAAAAGACAAGATACCAGCTGGACTTAAATGTGGAGTCATTTATGAAATCCCATGCAAACTCTGCAATAAAACATACATAGGAGAAACTGGACGCCAACTCAACACACGAACAATAGAACATAGAAAGGAGTGAGACAAAGAAACAAGTCGAAGACACACAAGAGCAGCAAAACAAGAAGCAGAAAGTACAATAAAGAAGTCAGCCGTAACAGATCACTGCACAGGAGAAAACCATGTAATGGACTGGGACAACACAAGGATCATAAACACCGAACAACAGAAATACAAAAGATGGTTAAAGGAAGCTATCGAGATAAGGAGACGTGGACGTGGGACCATGAACAGACGATGGAGTCTACTCATTGCATTGCGCATGGGACTGCATCATTGGAGAGGGGAGATTGGGCAGCAGAGGGCGACAACGTCCTCTGCTGCCCGTGGATAAACGGAGTAGGAAGTGACGCGCCACCATCAGCGTCAGCTCTGAGGATGTTTTGCTGTCAGCAAACGAAACGTCAGCAAGGTAAAGAAAACCCTTATCTGTGTTTAAAAAAGAACCAAAAATGGAAGTACTGAGCTTCTTCTTCTGGACTGACTACTGACCAATCCTTAGTGGGGTTTGTCTGAGGTATACCTCTCCAATCACACAGCTACACTTTGCTCTCATTCAGTGCCCTAAGGTTGTAAAGATGATGCAGATTCCTGAGATACCAAATGTGTTCCATATTACTGACAGAACTCTTCACATATTGTGTTGAAACAGAAGGGCAGATGTAGACCTGCAGGCAGCCAGTTGTCAGATGGATCAGTGGAGACCAACAGCTGAAAGTTGTGATGAATTGTCACGAGTTCAGCTAAAAACAGCTGCTCGATCCTTCATGATAATATTGGGTTCTTCAATATTTTTCAGACTTTATTGTGGTGTTGGTGATGTTGGTTATGATGATGATGATGATGATGATGATGATGATGATGATGATGATAATGACCCCACTTGGATAGTGCCTTTCAGAGTAAGGACTCCAAAGCGCTTTACACCACAGTGTATCATTTATCCATTCACACACACATTCACACACTGATGGTGATGATGTAGCCACAGCTGCCCTGGGGCACACTGACAGAGGCGATGATGGTGATGATGATGGTGATGTTGGTGATAATGATGGTGATGTTTATGATGATGTTTGTGGTGGTGGTGATGATGGTGATGTTGGTGAAAATGATGGTTATTATAATAATGATGGTGATGAAGATGATGGTGATGATGATGATGGTGATGTTGGTGATGATGATGGTGATGTTGGTGAAGATGATGGTGATGATAATGGTGAAAATGATGGTGATGATAATTGTGATGATAATAATGATGGTGATGATGGTGATGATGGAGATGTTGGTGATGATTATGGAGGTGTGGTGATGATGATGGTGATGATGATAATAATGATGGTGATGTTGGTGATGATGATGGTGATGTTGGTGAAAATGATGGAGATGATAATAATGATGGTGATGTTGGTGATGATGATGGTGATGTTGGTGAAAATGATGTTGGTGAGGATGATGTTGATAATAATGATGGTGATGTTGGTGATAATGATGGTAATGATGGTGACATTGGTGATTATAATAATGATGATGATGATGATGATGATGATGATGATGGTAGTGATGATGGTGATGTTGGTGAAAATGATGGTTATTATAATAATGATGGTGATGAAGATGATGGTGATGATGATGATGGTGATGTTGGTGATGATGATGGTGATGTTGGTGAAGATGATGGTGATGATAATGGTGAAAATGATGGTGATGATAATTGTGATGATAATAATGATGGTGATGATGGTGATGATGGAGATGTTGGTGATGATTATGGAGGTGTGGTGATGATGATGGTGATGATGATAATAATGATGGTGATGTTGGTGATGATGATGGTGATGTTGGTGAAAATGATGGAGATGATAATAATGATGGTGATGTTGGTGATGATGATGGTGATGTTGGTGAAAATGATGTTGGTGATGATGATGTTGATAATAATGATGGTGATGTTGGTGATAATGATGGTAATGATGGTGACACTGGTGATTATAATAATGATGATGATGATGATGATGATGATGGTGGTGGTGATGATGGTGATGTTGGTGATAATGATGGTGATTATAATAATGATGATGATGATGATGATGATGATGATGATGACGATGATGATGTTGGTGGTGATGATGGTGATGTTGGTGATAATGATGGTGATTATGATAATGATGATGATGATGATGATAATGTTGATGATGGTGATGTTGGTGATGATGATGGTGATGTTGGTGAAGATGATGGTGATGATAATGGTGATGATAATGGTGATGTTGGTGAAAATGATGTTGGTGATGATGATGTGGATAATAATGAAGGTGATGTTGGTGATGATGATGGTGATGATAATAATGATGGTGATGATGATGACGATGTTGATGTTGGTGGTGGTGATGATGGTGATGTTGGTGGTAATGATGGTGATTATAATAATGATGGTGCTGATGAAGATGGTGATGATGATGATGATGTTAGATTGGGATGATGATGATGGTGATGATGATGGTGATGTTGGTGATAATGATGGTGATGATATTAATGATGGTGATGTTGGTGAAAATGATGGTGATGATTATGGTGAAAATGATGATGATGTTGATGATGATGATGATGATGATGATGGTGATGGTGATGGTGATGTTGGTGATAATGATGGTGATTGTAATAATGATGATGATTATAATGATGGTGATGTTGGTGATGATGGAGATGTTGGTGATGATGATGGAGGTGTGGTGATGGTGATGATGGTGATGATAATAATGATGGTGTTGTTGGTGATGATGATGGTGATATTGGTGAAAATGATGGTGATGATTATGGTGAAAATGATGGAGATGATAATAATGATGGTGATGTTGGTGATGATGATGATGGTGATGTTGGTGAAAATGATGGTGATGACGGTAATGTTGGTGACAATGATGATGATGATGGTGATGTTGGTGAAAATGATGGAGATGATAATAATGATGGTGATGTTGGTGATGATGATGGTGATGTTGGTGAAAATGATGGTGATGATGGTAATGTTGGTAATAATGATGGTGATGTTGGTGATGATGATGGTGATGATAATAATGATGGTGATTTTGGTGATGATGATGGTGATGATAATAATGATGGTGATGTTGGAGATAATGATGGTGATGTTGGTGATGATGATGGTGATGTTGGTGAAAACGATGGTGATAATGGTAATGTTGGTGACAATGATGATGATGTTGGTGATGATGATGGTGATGTTGGTGAAAATGATGGAGATGATAATAATGATGGTGATGTTGGTGATGATGATGGTGATGTTGGTGAAAATGATGGTGATGATGGTAATGTTGGTAATAATGATGGTGATGTTGGTGATGATGATGGTGATGATAATAATGATGGTGATTTTGGTGATGATGATGGTGATGATAATAATGATGGTGATGTTAGTGATGATAGTGGCGAATATGATGATGATGTGTTGATGTTGGTGGTGATGATGGTGATGATGATGATAATGATGGTGATGATGTGATGATATTGATGATGGTGATGATGTGATGATGTTGATGGTGGTGGTGGTGATAATGATGATGGTGATGATGTTGGATTGGGATGGTGATATTATGATGATGTTGATGGTGGTGGTCGTGGTGATGATGATGATGATGGTGATGATGATGATGATGATGGTGGTGGTGGTGATGATGTTGGATTGGGATGATGATGTGATGATGATGTTGATGATGGTGGTCGTGGTGATGATGATGATGTTGATGATGTTGGATTGGGATGATGATGATGGTGATGTTGAGGATCTGAGCTGGCCTGGTCGACTGGGTTCTGACTTGTATGCTTTTGGCAAGAGGTTGGGAGCATGTGCTAGTGTCTGGTCCTGGCTCGAACGCCTCAGGTGGACCTTGGCTCCATCTGTACTGGCAAGAACACTTCTGTTCCATCAGAGGGGAGTGGGATGTACAGGAAGGGGAGGACCCAACTTTACCTGGGTGTCTATGTCTTACATAGTCTGGAAGTTGATCAAATGTTGGGATGGGAGTACTCTGCTGGGATGGGGCTGGGTTGTTTGCCTCGCACTCCGTGGGGCTCTGCAATGCTGCTGCTTTTGGCCGTGGCTAGATACTGTAGGTTGGGCTTTCCATGCCCTGGTTGGATTTAGGGAACGGGGGTGCCTATTGGGGCCACTGGGGGAGCTGGCTCTCTGGAGGGTCTAGTCCCTCCCAGCCATTCCTCCCCATCCTTTGACATTTTCCTCTTCTTGCTCCTTCACATCACCATACAAACATAGGGCCTTGGGGTGTGTGTAAGTCAGAAGGTGTGAATATGGTTCCCATTTCTGCAGTCCTGTCACTGCTTGCACCACAATTTAAATTTACGTATTAAACACTTCCACCAATGACATTCCATGCAAAAGCAAACTTACGGCCTTGGAAGTGAACACACTCAACAATACCTGGCAGTGGGAATTTCTCAGCTTCACCCCTAGTGCCTGTGCTCACTTCCATTTTTAAGCTGCATCTAGACACTGAGGGTTCTGGGGGTAAGTAGGGTTGTGTGGTGGCATCAGCTGGTGTAGGCCAGACAATGCCTGTGCTGCCCCCTCCCCCAACCACAGAATGCACTTTAAAAACATGCATCAACACCACGTTGGATTAGATGAACTTGTGCTGATGACTAAAACTTCACACCTGTCATTTCACCACGAGCAGAAATGATTGAGTACTTGTTGGGATGTTTCTGAGGGAAACATCTGGAGTTTGGTGTCAAACTGGCATGTCACAACATGCCCTATAGGTTATAAAGTGTAAGTCGCTTTGGATAAAAGCGTCTGCTAAATAAATAAACATAAACATAAACTAGACCAGGGTCTGCAACCTCTGGAGCTGCATGTGGCTCTTTCATCCATCTGATGCGGCTCTCTGTGCTTGTGAAATAATGAATGAATATTAAAGTAAAATATATTTTATTTTACTGCATTAATTTTTTCTCTGCCTGTCAATTCTAAATATAAAGATAGTCCTCTTTGAAAATCTAAACAAAAAGGATAAAGACCTGAAATGACAGGTCACCTGCTTGTGTGTAATCAGACGTTTCTATAGAAGCTTTCTGAGCTGAAGAGGATGTGAGATGCTGGACTTTTCCTCAGACAGGCTCATGGATGCATCGCCACATTGGAGACAGGAACAAGCACTATTCAGCCAAAGTTTCATCATCAGGGAACATTTTCTAAGTGACACGTCTCTCTGAGAGACAGGGTTTGGAAACACTTGCTTCCGTGTGACCGACGCCGGCCAAGCTCCTCTACACATCTTCAGCTCTCTGTCCACCTTATGTGCGCGCTGACAGCGAGCTGCGCTGAGCACAGTGGCCAGTAAAATGCTCAGATGTTCTGATGGGAATCTTATCTTGATCGCTTTAGATACCTCTGTGATGTGCTAAAATGTCAACGCATCTGCAGCCTTGAGGTTCTCCGTCAAAATAAACAGTCAAATACAGGAAATATCTGGTCAATGCGAGCCCTGTCATTTAACTGTTTTGCCTTCTTTTGAAGATCGCTGCAAAGAGAAACAAACTTGTTTAATACCAGAGCCATGCGCACTGCGCCGTTATCTCATCACTGTAAATGAGGGGGAAAATCGAATTGATCAGATCCTTTTCTTACCTTTTCAATAATGTTTAATGGAAACTTTCGTTCAATACAAAGTTTAATTACAACAATCCAATGAGACAAAGCCTGGATTTGTATTCTGATGCGTCAAAAAGCGGCACCTGCTGAGACCCGCTAGGCCCACCCACAACGCTGCGGCTGTGGCTCCCAGTGTTTTCTTTACTGTGGGAAATGGGTCATTTTGGCTCTTTGATTGGAAAAGGTTGCCGACCCCTGAGTATTAAACCGACTCAAGTTTCATTTCCTGTTGTTGGATAGTCTGGGTTTATTTTTATCACCTTGGAACAAAGAAGGGTTCTTAAGCCTCTTTGATCAGAAAGGTGGGATTTATGCTGCACATGCTCATTTGAGATGGAGCTTCACTAAACGGGAAGAAAAGCTGAACCTTTCAGAGCACGTGGTGTCTTCTAGAGCTGTCGTGTAACTGAATGGAAAGCATGTCTGATTCTCCAGATGTCTCAGATTTGTTCTGAAGCAGCAGAAAGCTTCCATGAATCTGTTCAGGGTTCTGTCTGATCCAAATCTTCATGTTCAGTACAGCAGTACCATCTCTGAAGGTTATTGGCTGTCCTATTTTCAACAAGCAGAGAGGATCTGATCAAGCCTCTGCTCAACATTTAGATGTTAGACTCACACCCCACAGCAGCAAAAAACCCTCACACTCAGAGGAATAAATGATCTGCTTTTGTCTTCAAAGCTCCACATCCTGGTTTCATCCACCAGCGTCAGACTCATGGTGGACTGCCAGGAAGCAGCTGAGAAGGAGATCACAGCTGCTGGGAACACATCTCGTGACGGCTACCAGGTTTTGGGGAAGATGTCCAAATCCATTGGTTCCAAAGGAGAGTCTGCATCGGTGAGTCAGCATTCGCTTTGATGGAAGATGAAATAACAGTCCACCTTCACTTACAACCTGATCACCTGCTCAGGTGTTTTTAAGCCACTCGTTTTTGACTCCTCCCCCTCGTCTCAGAGTGCTATTCAGCAGCAGCGGTCCATCTGGATCACAAAGTCTCTGTTTGGCACCAGCTGGAGTGTAATCTGGTTCTGTTGTTCTGTTTGTTCTCAGAGATGTGATCAGACACGTGTAGCTTCACGCCATTTCCATGTTCTGCTCTCCCCCTTTAGTTCCAACTCCAGATGTTTGACATTGTCTGCAGCTTGGCCTGGAACAGCAGGGACAGATGTTGTGACCTGCCGTCTACGGTAAGAAAAGACTCTGAGTTCAGAACCAGTCTGAGATCCCGGGTCCAGTTTCAGCAGAGAACCAATGTCTGACGGAGCTTTTGGCTTGCAGACAAGAAGTTTTCACAAACTAAATCAGATCCTTTTTCTCGATGGGAGAGCAAAGCAGATTGTGCGATTACAACGGGTTTCACCCTAACCTAGAAACCTTAGACAGAATGAGGTCATCTGATAAATGATTGTCAGAAGAAAAATGTGCTGAATTTTGTGTTTGCACATGTTTACACAATGCTTCAGGATCATGAAGCTCTCAGCTGTCTAAAAGAGTCCACGTCTGTTCATTTGGGAAGATAACGCTAATTTCTTAGCAGCAGTTTGTTTTTTACCAGAGAAAATGAGCTCATCTGGTTGTTCTGATGAGCTTACAGGTTCAGCTGGAATCTGGTTGTAGTCACTAGGAAACAGGAAGTGAATGACAGCAGACAAACAAGGTTTAGATGTTTTAGTGACCACTCTGGAGCTTTTGACTAAGTAATTTTATTTTCTAACCAAAAACACCTGAAAGCGGCACTCGGCATTTGCTGACTGGGACATGACGGTGTGAGTCTGTTGTGGAGTTCACACGAGTGGAGGCGGGGTTTCATCGAATCCAAGCGTCTTAGTTTTGGGATGACGGAATGTCTCATGCAAATAACATATTTCAGAAAAAGGCTGGAACAACAGCATTAAATATAAGGCTACTAAGGAAAAGGTTTTTTAAGTAGCTACAAATGTTTGTTGTCATTTATAGGATGAATTAAATCAGGGTTCTCAGGCCTCATTCTAGCATACATGAAGTCAAATTCAAATAATATTAACAACAACATACATTTTTGAAAAGGGATGCATTATAATTATAAGTTTACATTTAAAGTCAGTAGTGGACTTCAGTTCAAACGCTAGTGAAAGTGGAGGAGCTTCCAGGCTGCTCTGATGCAGCGAAGCATCCTCTCAAAGGTCTTCCAAGACTATCTGAGGAGTTTACCACATTAACATCTTAGTGAGTTCTGCGGTGCTTTCAACAGACCATAACATACAGGACAGCCCAGCAGTAGCAGGCACCGCTCAGCAGAACTCTGGAGGAAACGTGCATCAGCTTCAGCTGTGTGAACCTGGAGTTAGATGGCATCCGGTCCAGATTCTTCTACTGGTCTCGTTTGGTCTTTGAAGGAATCATTTCATTAGTTTTATGTTACTTTATGCAGCTGTGTCTCATATTTCTGTTTTATTATGAAGACACAATAAAGAAGTTCATTTTGTCTTCTTTATAATCTCATACTCCTTTTCCTTTAGACAGACGTGGCTTTTAAGGTGTTCCTTCATTCCTCCTCCTTCCTCAGAGCATCCAGATTTAAAACCACAACGTTTGTCTCAGTAAAGAAATATAGTTGTCTTAAAGGCACAGAGTAGAGCTCCGACTGCAGGACGTTTCACAGGACAGACAGCCTTCTTCATCCTGATTTCGTTTCCTCAACCCTCAGGACTCTAAATCATACCTTCAAACATAATTCCGTGTAATGATGCCCACCAGTTCTCGGAGAACAGTGTTTAGAAGCTTGCTGTGGATTGTACGGGTCTAATAAAGATGACTTTTGACTTGGACTCCACCTGTGACTGTTATGCTTCTGCAGAGAGATGAGCTGAAGTGCCCCTCCCTCCCTAATGCCTGTACCTGCACATCAGAGGCCACCGGACAGCCGGGCCCACAAGGACCAGTGGTGAGGATGGTCTTCTGCTGTTCAGAACTCCTATGAAAGTCTGCTTGAGAGCTTTCCTCCATGCTTCCGCATGAACAGGATCAACCTGGGTCAGAACCAGGTCACAGGACTATGTTGAGACCCAAACCAGATCATCATTCCTTTAATTGCTGCTCTCATTTCATTTAAATCTAATCTGGATGGTCGTGCTTACCTGCAGCAGATTTGATAATTCAGGTCTGACTGACTTTTCTCTTACCAAAGAGAAATGATCTGAACCTGTTGCATTGTGGGAAATGTAGTGAGCAGAGTCAGTGATGAGAAGAATGTTCATTTAGACTCGTCAGGTTATGGGCTGAATACTCTCTGAGGTTCTGGGTCCATTACTTTATTCTCAGGGAGCTCCTGGCAGCAAAGGCCCCCGAGGTGAAAGAGGAGAGCCCGGTTCTGCTGTGAGTACATTTATTGCTTCATCCTCTAAAGAACAGACTTTTGTTCCGGTTCCATCCTGTTCTCTGTACCCCACAGGGGCCAGTTGGGCAGCGGGGAGAAAACGGGCCTCCCGGGCCCATGGGTCTGCCTGGACCTCAGGGACCCAGTGGGATGTCTATTCCTGGCGAGGCTGTATGTCTAAACACACACACACACGTGCGCCCGCACGCACGCACACACATTTATGCACACACACAAACAAACACACATGTACATATGTATGTACACACACACACACACACACACACACACACACACACGTGCGCCCGCACGCACGCACACACATTTATGCACACACACAAACAAACACACATGTACATATGTATGTACACACACACACACACACACACACACACACACACACACACACACACACACACACACACACACACACATTTGTAAAAATGAATCAAACTAAATAAAAATAAAAACTAATAAAAATGCTAAACTATCAAAACCTTTCTCTGGACAATCTCGGACCTGCTCTGTTCTACCTGTTGACTCGTTCTCACTGCTGTTCTCTACCTGCAGGGTCGTCCTGGACCCAAGGGGGACCCTGGTGATGCCGGCCTGCCCGGACAAAAAGTGAGTACATTTCTGGTTTTGGTTGAGACTGGAAACAGGCCACTGTTGCTTTGGCTACTGTTCTGGAGTTGGGCCATGCTACTCCTGGTGCTTTTCCATCTGTGGGAGACTTGGAGGATCAAAGGAACAAGTCTGCAGCTGAAAATTATGTTTCAATTAAATTATAGCTGAAATTAATTCAGACTTTGGATCCATCCAGACTGAAAAAGTGTTGTCTGTTTTATCTGGTATCACAAAGAGACAGATGATTCAATGAGCAGTCAGGATGAGAAACTGAACACAATCTGGTTTAATGAGCTGGAAACATTATCCTGCTTAACTAACAAAACCTCCGTCTTCAGCAGAAAAAACTTAAGCTCAGTATATAGTCATGACAGAGCAAAGTCAGGTAGAACCTCGCAGATGGGCTATTAAAAATTCCAAATTAGATTATTACTAACAGATGGCAATACTCAGGTTGCATGGAGGTGCAGATCTGACCCCAGCTGCAGCCTTTCCGCATGGAGTTAGCATGTTCTCCATAAGCATGTGTGGAGTTAGCATGTTCTTAAGCTTGAGTGGAATTAGCATGGTCTTCCTACGCATGCGTGGAGTTGGCGTGTTCTCCATAGACATGTATGGAGTTAGCGTGTTCTCCATAGACATGTATGGAATTAGCATTGTCTTCCTAAGCGTGCGCCTCTCCCTGGGCTTCCACTTTACTGTGGTGGAGGGGTTTGAGTGTCTCAATGATCCTAGGAGCTAAGTTGTCTGAGGATTTCTGCCTCTGGTAGGGTCACCCATGGCAAACAGGTCCTAGGTGTGGGATCAGACAAAGAGCAGTCCGAAGACCTCTTATGATAAATTATATAATTGAAAACCATGTTCCCTCGCCCGGATGTGGGTCACCGGGGTCCCCTCTGGAGCCAGGCCTGGTGGTGGGGCACATTGGCGAGCGCCTGGTGGCCGGGCTTTCACCCATGGAGCCCTGCCGGGCACAGCCCGAAGAGGAAACGTGGGTCCCCCTTCCCATGGGCTCACCACTCGTGGGAGGGGCCAAAGGGGTCGGGTGCAGTGTGTGACGGGTGGTAGTCGAGGGCAGGGACCTTGGCAGTCTGATCCTCGGCTACAGAAGCTGGCTCTTGGCACATGGAATGTCACCTCTCTGGTGGGA
The DNA here is from genome assembly GCF_043380555.1 of Nothobranchius furzeri. Lineage (NCBI taxonomy): Eukaryota > Metazoa > Chordata > Actinopteri > Cyprinodontiformes > Nothobranchiidae > Nothobranchius > Nothobranchius furzeri. Next base: position 17,393,730 of record NC_091742.1, read on the forward strand.
AGGAGCCTTAGTTGGTGTGTGAGGTTGAGAGGCTCCAACTAGATATAGTCGGAATTACCTCAACGCATAGCTCTGGCTCTGGAACCAGTTTCCTTGAGAGGGGTTGGACTTTCTACCACTCTGGAGTTGCTCCCACTGAGAGGCACCGAGCAGGGGTGGGCATACTAGTTGCCCCCCATCTTGGTGTCTGTACATTGGGGTTTACCCCAGTGAATGAGAGGGTAGCCTCCCTCCGCCTACGTGTGGGGGGACGGGTTCTGACTGTGATCTGTGCTTATGCACCAAACTACAGTTCAGACTACCCACCCTTTTTGGAGACCTTGAAGGGGGTGCTGGAGAGTGCTCCTTCCGGTGACTCCCTCGTTCTGCTGGGGGACTTTAACTCTCACTTGGGCAACAACAGTGAGACCTGGAGAGGTGTGGTTGGGAGGAACGGCCCCCTGATCTGATTTTGAGTGGTATTTTGTTATTGGACTTCTGTGCCAGTCGTGGATTGTCCATAATGAACACCATGTTCAGACATAAAGGTGTCCATATGTGCTCTTGGCACCAGGATACCTTAGGCCGCAGCTCGATGATTTACTTTATTGTTGTTTCATCTGACCTGCGGCGGCATGTCTTGGACACTCGGGTGAAGAGAGGGGTGGAGCTGTCAGTGGTGAGTTGGCTCAGATGGTGGGAGGATGCCGGTCAGACCACGCAGGCCAAAATGTATCGCGAGGGTCTGCTGGGAACATCTGGAAGTGTCTCCTGTCAGAAGGAGCTTCAATTCCCACCTCCGACAGAACTTCCAAAATGTTCCGGGGGAGGCGGGGGACATTGAGTCTGAATGGACCCTGTTCCGTGCCTCCATTGTTGAGGGGGCTGACCGGAGCTGTGGTCGCAGGATCGTTGGTGCCTGTCGTGATGGCAACCCCCGAACCCGCTGGTGGACACCGGCGGTTAGAGATGCTGTCAAGCTGAAGAAAGAGTCCTATCAGGTATTTTTGGCCTGTGGGACTCCAGAGGCAGCTGACGGGTACCGGCAGTCCGAGCGGAACGTGGCTCGGGTGGTCACCAAGGCAAAAACCCAGGCATGGGAGGAGATCGGTGAGACCATGGAGCAAGGCTTCCATATGGCTTCGAGGAGATTCTGGTCCACCATCCGGTGCCTCAGGGGGGGAAAGCAGTGCACTACCAACACTATCTATAGTGGGGACGGTGTGCTGCTGACCTCTACTCAGGATGTTGTGGATCGGTGGGCAGAATACTTCGAAGGCCTCCTCAATCCCACCGACACGTCTTCCAGTGAGGAAGCAGAGTCTGGGGACTTTGGGTTGGCCTCTCAAATCTCTGGTGCTGAGGTCACTGAGGTGGTTAAAAAGCTCCTCTGTGGCAGGGCTCCAGAGGTGGATAAGATCCGCCCGGAGTTCCGTAAGGCTCTGGATGTTGTGGGGCTGTGTTGGCTGACACGGCTCTGCAATATCGCGTGGACATCGGGGGCAGTCCCACTGGACTGACAGACCGGGGTGGTGGTCCCCTTATTTAAAATGGGGGACCGCAGGGTGTGGTCCAACTACAAGGGGATCTCACTCCTGAGCCTTCCCTGTAAGGTCTATTCAGGGGTTCTGGAGAGGAGGGTCTGTCTGATTGTTGAACCTCAGATTCAGTAGGAGCAATGTGGTTTTCCTCCTGGCCGTGGAACACTGGACCAGCTCTATACCCTTAAGGGGATCGTGGAGGGTGCTTGGGAATTTACCCAACCAGTCTACATGTGTTTCGTGGATTTGGAGAAGGCGTTTGACCGCGTCCCTCGGGGGGCCCTGTGGGGCCCTGTGGGGGGTACTCTGGGAGTATGGGGTACCAGGCCCTCTGATATGAGCTGTTAGGTCCCTGTATGACCAGTGTCAGAGTTTGGTCCGCATTGCCGGCAGGAAGTCGGGCTCGTTCCCAGTGATTGTTGGACTCGGCCAAGGCTGCCCTTTGTCACTGATTCTGTTCATAACATTTATGGACAGGATTTCAAGCCGCAACCAAGGTGTGGAGGGCATCCCTTTTGGTGGCCTGAGGATCAGGTCTCTGCTTTTGCAGATGATGTGGTCCTGTTGGCTTCATCAGAACGTGATCTTCAGCTTTCGCTGGAGCGGTTCGCAGCCGAGTGTGAAGCAGCTGGGATGAGATTCAGCTACTCTAAATCTGAGACCATGGTCTTGATTCAGAGAAGGGTAGAATGCCTTCTCCGGGTCAAGGATGAGGTCCTGCCCCAAGTGGAGGAGTTTAAGTATCTCGGGGTCTTGTTCACGAGTGAGGGAAAACTGGAGCGTGAGATCGATAGGCGGATTGGTGCTGCATCTGCAGTGATGCAGGCGTTGTACCGGTCTGTCGTGGTGAAGAGAGAGCTGAGTCAGAAGGCGAAGCTCTCGATTTAACGGTCGATCTACCTTCCTACCCTCACCTATGGTCATGAGCTTTGGATAGTGACCGAAAGAACGAGATCGCGGATGCAAGTGGCCGAAATGAGTTTTCTCCAAAGAGTGGCTGGGCTCTCCCTTAGAGATTGGGTGAAAAGCTCGGTCATTCAGGAGGGCCTCGGAGTAGACCCGCTGCTCCTCCACATCGAGAGGAGCCAGTTGAGGTGGCTCGGGCATCTGGTCAGGATGCCTCCTGGATGCCTCCCTGGTGAGATTTTCCGGGCATGTCCAACCGTGAGGAGACCTAAAGGTAGACCCAGGACACGGTGAAGGGACTATGTCTCTCACCTGGCCAGGGAACGCCTTGGGATTCCTCCGGAGGAGCTGGCCCAAGTGGCTGGGGAGAGGGAAGTCTGGGCCTCTCGCCTTAGGCTACTGCCCCCTCGACCCGACTCCGGATAAGCGGATGAAAATGGATGAATGGATGGATTCCTAAGCGTGCGGGGAGTTAGCGTGTTCTCCATAAGCATGTGTGGACTTGACGTGTTTTCCCGAAGCATGTGTGGAGTTAGCGTGTTCTCCATAGACATGTATGAAATTAGCACGTTCTTCCTAAGCATGCATGGAATTAGCATGTTCTCCATAAGCATGTGTGGAGTTAGCATGTTCTCCATAAGTATGTGTGGAGTTAGCATGTTCTTAATCTTGAGTGGATTTAGCATGTTCTTCCTAAGCATGTGTGGGGTTGGCGTGTTCTCCATAGACATGTATAGAATTAGCGTGTTCTCCATAGACATGTATGGAATTAGCATGTTCTTCCCAAGCATGCATGGAATTAGCATGTTCTCCCTAAGCATGTGTGGAGATGACATGCTCTCCCTAAGCATGTATGGAGTTAGCGTGTTCTCCCTAAACATATGTGGAGTTAGCATGTTCTCCATAGACATGTATGGAGTTAACATGTTCTCCCTAAGCATGTGTGGAGTTAGCGTGTTCTCCTTAGACATGTATGGAGTTAGTGTTTTCTCCCTAAGCATGTATGGAGCTGGTGTGTTCTACATAGACATGTATAGAGTTGGTGTGTTCTCCCTAAGCATGTGTGAAGTTGGCGTGTTGTCCCTAAGCATGTGTGGAGTTGGCACATTCTCCATAGACATGTATGGAGTTAGCGTGTTCTCCCTAAGCATGTGTGGAGTTAGCGTTTTTCTCCCTAAGCGTGTGTGGAGTTAGCATGTTCTCCATAGACATGTATGGAATTAGCATGTTCTCCTTAAGCATGATGCAGACTCCCATTCATCTTGGACAGAACTTGGTTTTTATTGCCATTGAAGCCGTGATAACATTTTTAACAAGCTGCTCCTAAAGGTGTCTGTTCTCAACCGAGCAGTCTCTGGTGTACTGACGTCCAGCTCTAACAGACAGAAGCTGCGATGCTCCAGTTTGCCATCTCAGCTGATTTTTTTCAAAAAGCAAAATTTACAGCTCAGGTTTATTTTCAGTTTCATTATAGATGCCGGCTGAAGCTTGGCAGTAACTCTCATGACACCTCCCTCTGTTGCGCCAAGGCGCAATCACTGCTTCTGAGGAAGACAATTTTTGCAATATTACTACCAAGCGAGGCGGAGCCAATGCAGCAAAACTAGCTGAACGTCATGCCAGCATGGCGCGTTTATAAGACACTTTGTTGCTGTAATTTTGCTGGAACTGTGTCTTGTAAGGGCTCAAGTGAAATTTTGATGTTGAACCTAAACAAACTCACCTAAGTCTACCAGAGATGGTCTGACTCCCTTTGAGATGGCCTTTCATCTATTTACAGGGTTCTTCGGGTGTCTCAGGTTCTGCTGGCCCAGTTGGACCTGCTGGTGTAAGGGTGAGTCTACACAATCTGGTTTTGAAATGTGTCAGGAAAAAAAACTCTGTTTTTTAAGCTGGATTGTATACATTCAGGGGCCTCCTGGAAAAGACGGACCAACTGGACCCAGAGGACCAACTGGACCCATTGTGAGACTTCAACCTATTTGACTTATTTAGATCTGAATATCAAGGTCATCATTCAGAAAACCCCACATTTAATCACAACTCACAAGCTTTAGTTTCAATGCAGGGCCCGCCAGGATCTCCTGGAATACCAGGACCTACAGGAAAACCTGGAAATCCCGGAGAATCTGGTCTTTCTGTGAGTGCCATGGTGCTTTTAGAAACCAACACTTTCAGTCCTGCAGTTTAAACAGGTTGATATTTCCCTTTCAGGGAGCCATTGGTCCAAAAGGGGACAAAGGAGAAAGAGTAAGTAAACTGGAGTTATCTGGAGTCTTTTTTTATAAGCACCATTTATAAGTACTTTACAGTAGAACCATGTGAGGCTTTCCCTGAATGCTGCATTTAAGGGGACAAATTCTCCCTTTTTAACCCGTAACCCTAACCCTATTAAAACCTTAACCCTAACCGCAGTCGTCAGTTGAAACATGTCAAGGTAAATTCATAACACAACCTTACACGTCCAAATCCAAAAAGAACCTGATTAAGTATTTAAAAAGAGGACATAATGAACTTTGTGAAGGATTTACATTAAAATATATATATATTTTTTTTAAGTGAGGAAAGGGAGAGATAAAATGAACAGGAAAGAGGGAAATCATTGGATTGTGGGAAAGGAGGAATAGGTAGACAGAGCAGAATATGGAGAGGGAGGTGATGAAGGTCCCACCAAAGCCTGAACAGGCGAGTTTAAAGGAGACCACTGAGTCCACTGATCTCAGGCTCAGTGGGAGAGAGGTCCAGAGTCTGGGGGCCACAGCAGCAGATGATCTGTCACCTTTGATCTTTAGCCTGGTGCTGCACAACCAGTAGGCCGCCGCCATGTTTCCTGGCCTCAGGGACAAGGAGACGGCTGCCAGAGGAGCGCAGATGCTGTGAGGGCTTATATGGTAAAAGCAGGTCTGAGAGATGAGGGCTCAAGGCCATTAAGACACTTAAAAACTCAACTCAATCAACTCAACTTTATTTGTAAATCGCACCTTACAGGCAAAAAGATGCCACCAAGGCGCTACACTGATCAAGTAAAAAACATAAAACATTAAGTCCAGAAAATAAAAACATTGTATCACAAGATACAGATAAAAAATGCAGTGAGTACACAGATTGCTATGAGTAAAACAATAAAACTAGTTAGAAAGGTTAAAAGACAGATCATAAAAGTAGGTTTTTAGCCTTGCCTTAAAAACCGCAACAGAGGTGGAGGCCCTTATGCTGAGAGGAAGCTCGTTCCAAAGATTAGGACCTGCCACAGCAAAGGCCCTATCACCACGTGTCTTTAGGCGCGTTCTTGGGACCAAGAGGAGCATGAGGTTCTCCGAGCGGAGTGACCGTGCAAGGGTGTACGGTTGAAGCAGTGACACCAAGTAAGTTGGTGCCAAACCAATTGATGTTTTAAAAACCAATAAGAGTATTTTAAAACAAATCCTTACATCAATGGGCAGCCAATGAGTCTCATTAAAACAAGTAAGCAATCCATCCAGTGAGGACTTGTCTGATAAATCAAAGAAGGCTTGTTCAAACAGCAAAGTGAAATGAGTTGCAGTGTCAGAGTTCACATGACGACTATACCTACTGGGGGCAACAGGTGCCAGCAAATTGCTATGCAGAGTAGTCTCAAATAATATCGGATTATGGTCTGAAAAAACTGCATCCTTAATAGTCAGATTATCTACTGAACACCCCAGTGATAACACAAGATCCAGTGTGTGGCCACATTCCTGTGTGGCCCCATTAATCCACTGCGTAAAGTCAAAGAGTTCACAAGGTTGATGAAATCAGAGACTAAAGGTTTTCCAGGACAGCAAATATACCATACCATTCCATACCAACTTTATTTATAAAGCACGTTTTAAAACGGCATGGCAGCCGACCAAAGTGCTGTACAGAATAGAGAGTAAAAACACAATATAAAACAATACATGGTCAACAATAAAATGCACAACAAGGCAGATAATCACGGTCAATAAAAGACACATAATAAAATAATAAAAGTCAGGGATTTAAAAATGCCTGGTCGTAAAAGTGAGCCGTAAATAGCAACTTGAACCGGAGGAGGGATGGTGCCTGCCTCACTGAAAGAGGAAGAGCATTCCAGAGTGTCGGAGCAGCATAGACAAAAGCACGCTGCCCCCGTGTTTTTATAAACACCGTGGATCTAACCCTGCTAATTTACGTCCACTAACTCCAGCTGTTTCTGTAGTTTCTGATTCCTCCACCTCACTCAGCTTGGCTCTATTAAATACCTGCTCTGTTAAAAATAAGTCCTTCCTGCTCAATGATCTAATTCTCTCCAAAAACCTGGATTTTCTGTTTCTGACTTAAGTTTGGCAGCAAACATCTGATTATTCTGGTCTGATTGAACTCTGCCTGAGTGGTTAATCATTTCTTAGCCAGCCCCGGGGTTCTGGTTGTGGTGGAGGTCTAGCTGTTGTTTTCAGAGACCATTTTCCATGTAGCTCTACAACCTCTGGTCACTTTGCTTTCTTTGAACTGCAGCTGATTAAAGTCGGGCATAAGGACCCGTTCTACTGTCCTGTGGTCTATCGTCCACCTGATCCAAACAGTTCTTTCCTTCAGGAGTTTAGTGACTTTCTATCCTCCACTGTGAAGCTGTCCAGACTAGTGATTGTTGGTGATTTTAACATCCACGTTGATGATCCCTCTGATCACTTTGCCATGAATTTCTCCAGCCTGATGGACTTCTTCAGTTTTATCCAGCATGTTTCTGGCCCCACACACACCTGGGGACACACTCTGGACCTTGTTTTTACCCTGAGTCTAAATGCTGACAGTGTTTGTCCTGAGGACGTTTATATTTCAGATCACCATTGCATTTTCTTTAACTTGTCAGTTTCTGCGTCCCCACCTCCTGCTCGCCGTATGGTTAGTTCTCGTTTTCTTGATGAGAGCACAGCTAGCAATTTTTCTGCTGCTTTTGATCCACACAGTTCTTCTGATAACGACCCAAATTCCTTAACTTCTCAGTTTAACGAGCACTGCCTCTCCATTCTGGACAACATCTGTCCTGTCAGAACCAAATCAGTTCCTGCAGTGAACCCTACTCCCTGGTTTAATGACAGCCTTCGCAGCCTGAAGCGCCAATGCAGAAAAATTGAGCGTTTGTGGAAGAAAACCCATCTCCACGTCCATCTGCTGCACCTAAAGGATCTTCTGACATCCTTTAACTCTGCAGTCAGAGATGCTAGGGTTTCCTATTTTTCCAACCTGGTGTCCCAGAGCAAAGGGAACCCCAAGGTGCTGTTTAACACCATCAGCAGCATCGTCTCTCCTGCTTCTCCTAAAGCCTCCATCCACTCTGTTGCAGATAGTGAGAATGTTCTGTCTTTCTTTGTAGACAAAGTCAATAAGGTTAGATCTAGCATCTCTCCTTCAGCCTTATCGCTGCCTCTCCCGACTCCAACCAGGCCCATCATCCTAGATAGCTTTGCTCCTGTTTCTTTACCTGAGTTAACCAAACTAATTAACTCTATGAAGACCTCTGCATGCCCCCTCCACATCGTACCCCCATCAACTTCAGGGTTCTTTTCAAGATCCTGGTTCTGGTCTATAGGGCCTTACATGGACAAGCACCATCTTACATCGGTGATCTTCTTAGTCCCTACACCCCCAGCAGGTCCCTGAGGTCCAGTGACCAAAGCCTACTGGTTTTGCAGCGCACCAGGCTAAAGGTCAAAGGTGACAGATCATTTGCTGCTGTGGCCCCAGACTCAGGAACTCTCTCTCCCTGAGCCTGAGATCAGTGGACTCAGTGGTCTCCTTTAAAAAGCAGCTGAAGGCTGACTTGTTCAAAGTGGATTTTGTATGACCTTCTTCACCACTCTCTCTTTATTCTGCTCTCCCCACCTATTCCACCTTCCCCAGAATCCACTGATTTCCCTCCTTCCTATTCACTCTCTCTCTCTTTCTTAACATTTTTTAATCACAATTGTCTATTTTTGCTCATTTTAAATATATTTTTAACCACTTTCTAAATTATTTTTTATATTTTTTACATTTTTTGTTTTTGTGAAGCGCCTCGTGGTTTTTATCTTGAGAGGCGCTATAGAAAATATATTATCTTCTTCTTCTTCTATTCTGTTTGGTTATGAGTGAACCATCAGAACCATTAGTGAAGTTGAACCATTTGTTTCAGGCTGAATCTCAGAACTTGCTGTTTAAACAACTAGCTGGAACCTGATGTCTTAATGACTCTTTTAATCTCCTCATTCAGCTCAGAACATCCACTGAGCCTCTCAGGCCCAAACACAAGAAGTGGGTTATTGTGCAAAGCATTGTGGGTCAGAAGGCTCTCCAATCTAAAACATTATGATTTTGTTTCAGGGCGACTTTGCTCCTCAGAACATGATGCGATCCGTTGCCAGACAAATCTGTTCACAGATTGTGAATGGTGGGTGGTTCTGTCGACTAGTTCTCAAACCGTTGACCTGTTGCCATTTACTCGTAACATTTCTTTCTTTGTTTTAGACCAAATGTCTCGTGTCAGCACATTATTGAACCAGATCCCCAATGGCATGTACCGCAGCAATAATCCAGGTCCCCCTGGGCCTCCTGGAGCTCAGGGCAATCAGGGACCCCGAGGGGAACCGGGTCCAGCAGGAAGGAGTGGATTCCCTGGAAGCCCTGGTTTATCAGGCCAGCCAGGAGAGCGAGGTATATTTAAACTCAACTCAGTTTATTGTATAGCACCAAATGATAACAAGAATGGTCTCAAGGCACTTGACAAAGTAATATTATAATTGAACTTATCAGTGCATTGAGTTCAGTTCATTTAGTTTCCTATGTAGGAAAACCCATCCTAATCCTAACCCATCCTCATTCTAAGCATCTGTGCAAAGTTAGAATGTACAACTACTGGAAGTCACGTGACTCTGTGCTACCTTCAGGTCCTGCAGGAGAGAAAGGTGACCGAGGAGTTCCTGGAGTTGGACAGAAAGGACCAAGGGGGCCTCCAGGTACAAGTCCACATTACCTGGTTTACAACAGGTCCAGTCTTAACTAGTTAACTAGTTAAGAGCTGCTGACAGTTAGCTTGGTGGGGAAGCTAACTGGAACCTGGCACACATTTGTGTTTGAATAGCGGTTGGAAATGGATGGATGGATGGATGGATAATCTAAAAATAGCATTGGTCTTTATGGTGTCATTCTGTTGTGGAATCTCAGAGAAAGCTAAAGCTGGTTCCAATTTCTACTCACCAATTGGAAGCCCCTCCATCTCAAGACCCTCACAGACCCCTTCTGGACCCCCCGCAGTTTGCCTACAGAGCCAACATCTGTAGATGATGCCATCAACATGGCTCTACACTTCATCTTGCAGCATCTGGACTCCCCGGGTACCTGCGCCAGGATCCTGTTGGTGGACTTCAGCTCTGCCTTCAGCACAGTCCTCCCAGACTTTCTCCAAGTCAAACTGTCCCAGATGAACGTGAACAGGAAGCAGCATGTTAGGATGGGGAAGAATGTTTCTGACCTGCAGACCATCAGCAACGGTTCCCCTCAGGGCTGTGTCCTCTCCCCTCTGATCTTGTACACCAACAGCTGCACCTCCAACACAAGTCTGTCAGGCTTATCAAGTTTGCAGACGACACCACCATCATTGGACTCATCTCTGACGGGGATGAGTCTGCCTACAGAAGGAGGTGAAACAGCTGGTGTCCTGGTGCTAAACACCCAGAAGACAGCGGAGGTTGGTGTGGACTTTAGGAAGCACACAGCACCCCCCCCCCTCCCCCCCCCCTCCCATAACCTTGTCTGACCCTCCCATCATGATGGTGGACTCATGTCGCTTCCTGGACAACACCATCACCCAGGACCTCAAGTGGGAGCCCACCATCGCCTCCATCATAAAAAAGGCCCAGCAGCGGATGTACTTCCTGTGTGCGCAGACCTACACAAATAGCATTGGATGTTTTTTTAAATAAATTTTAGCTTATCAAGCCATACAGCCAAATTGTGCTGATCTACACCCCCTTGTGTGAAGATCTCCATGCGATCCAGGGGTTAGGATGTTGAGATGGACACTTCCGGTGCCATGGACCTCTGATACCTGAACTTGTAGCCAGCTCAGAATATGACCCTTCTAGTCTGGGTTATCTTCACGTGACAACAGGAAGCTGCAGCTGAGGCTGTTCGGTGGCTCTTAAGAGCCTTTGTGTCTGACATCACTTCCACGTGTTGCAGAGACGCTTTGACCTTGGAGTCAAAAGATAGGATGGGTCCAAATGCTTGCTCTCCGGTCGGCTGAACCGGGTTGCAGTGGGAAAACCAACTAGCTCAAGAAGGAATTCCTGTATTTATCAACTTTTGTTTATAAATTTGCTAAATCAGAATTTAAGAGGCGTTACCAAAATACCTCAGAAAGTCACACCTTTCCTCAGATCCTCAGAGGTTAACCCTCGGTGTGAAGTGAATGCAGAGGTGGAAAGTAACGAATTACATTTACTCACGTTACTGTAATTGAGTTGCTTTTATGTGTATTTATACTTTTTAAGTCATTTTTAAAATGTGTACTTTTACTTTTAGTTGAGTACGTTTTTTTAAAAGAATTGTAATTCGCTACATTTTAAATCTTATCCGTTACTGAATAAAAATAAATTGTAGGCTTAATACATTAAAATATCACGTGTCGCAGCATCGGAACAGAAAGAGACACCTGCATGAGCGCCGCGTCTAAACCGTGGGGGCGTGTGTGTACACTTTTGATAATGAGGACAAGCAGCCATTTGTTTGGCGCTCATAACAAGCGGATTCTCAGCGTTTTACTCATAAAACAGAAGACCTGCAGGCCTCTGTGAGTTAAAACATCCTGATACTGTTCAGGTGTAAACATTGTGCTCCAGCCCTGTGTTTGAACTCAGAAGTTGCTTCTTGATGCCACAGATATGTGATGATTTAGCTTGTTTCTTTATTTTACAATAAGAGATTAAAGTATTACAAAAGCAGTTCAGTGTAGTTAAATTAGTCATGATGTGTGTGTGTGTGTGTGTGTGTGTGTGCGTGCGTGCGTGCGTGTGTGTGTGTGTGTGTGTGTCTATGTTTATGTTTATATATTTAGCAGACGTTTTTGTCCAAAGCGACTTACAAGTGATAATCGGCATGTTGCCCTTGAGGCTAACAACAACAATAACAACAACAACTTGACATCAATCATGGAGAGTAGGGAACAAGGAGTGGACAGTAAAGAGTGGGGACGGGAGCAGGGAGGGTGCTAGTTTAGAAGATGCTCTCTGAAGAGCAGGGTCTTCAGGAGTTTCTTGAAAATTGAAAAGGAAGCCCCTGTTCTGGTAGTGCTTGGAAGGTCATTCCACATTTGTGGAACGATGCATGAGAAGAGTCTGGATTGTCCTGAGCGTGGTGTAGGCACTGCTAGCCGACGATCCTGTGATGACTGGAGCAGCCGGGCCGAGACATAAGCCTTTGCAAGGGGATTCAAGTAGATGGGAGCCGTACCATCTCGGACTTTGTATGCTAGTGTTAGCAATTTGAATTTGATGCGTGCAGCTAGCGGTAGCCAGTGGAGCTCAATGAACAGAGGGGTGACGTGTGCTCTTTTTGGCTGATTGAAGACCAGACGCGCCGCTGCGTTATGGACCATTTGAAGAGGTCTCACAGTCCAGGCTGGAAGACCAGGTAGAAGGGCATTGCAATAATCGAGGCGGGAGATGACAGTAGATTGCACCAGGAGCTGGGTGGCATGTTGTGTTAGGTATGGTCTGATCTTTTGTATGTTATACAGCGCAACGTGGCATTAACGAACAACAGAGGCAACGTGATCTTTTAAAGGTCAGACGTTCATCGATCACAACACCCAGATTTCGAACTGCCTTTGAAGGAGCCAGAGATAGGAAGTCATTTTGGATTGAGATATTGTGCTGTATGGATGGTTTTGCTGGGATGACAAGTAGTTCAGTTTTAGAGAGGTTGAGTTGGAGATGGTGGGATTTCATCCATTTTGATATGTCAGAGAGAGAGTTTGATATTCGTGCAGGGACAGTGTGGTTGTCCACTGGAAATGACAGATAGAGCTGGGTGTTGTCTGCATAGCAGTGGTAGGAGGCGCCATGTGATCGATTGATCTCACCCAGTGAGGTGGTGTACATGACAAAGAGAAGAGGTCCTAGTACAGAGCCCTGGGGGTCTCCTGTGGCAAGCTGTTGCACGGAAGAGGATTGTCCAAGCCAAGGTACACTGAATGATTGTCCTGTGAGGTACAATTCAAACCAGTCGTGTGCTTTCTTTGTGATGCCCATGCTAGAGAGTGTGGACAAAAGGAAGCCATGGTTGAATGTCAAATGCAGCCGATAAGTCGAGCAGGATAAGCACTGAGGATTTGGCAGTCGCTCTAGCTTCTTTTAAGGATTCTGTCACACTGTGTGTGTGTGTGTGTGTGTGTGTGTGTGTGTGTGTGTGTGTGTGTGTGTGTGTGTGTGTGTGTGTGTGTGTGTGTGTGTGTGTGTGTGTGTGTGTGTGTGTGTGTGTGTGTGTGTGTGTGTGTGTGCGTGCGTGCACACACGAGCAAATTGTGAACTGGCGTTGTGATTTAGCACTACTTAGATGTAGCCATCCTTACGCTGACAAAAATGTAACTAAGTAACATTTACTTTGATTACATTTATTTACAATACTTTTTACTTTTACTTGAGTAAAAATTTATCAAAGTATTGGTACTTGTACTTAAGTAGGTAATTTTAGTACTCTTTCCACCTCTGAGTGACTGTTAGAACATTAGTTTTAATATTATGATGTACTGTATGAGTATACTAATAGATGAACTTGTTAACTCAACAAACACTGATCTGGTGTGGTTTCAGATCTGAAATGAATCGTTGCAGGAAAATTTTTCATTTTAACACATCATTGATTAAAGCACACATTATTCACACACTTTGGGATTTAACCATCTTCATTCAACACATTTGATTATAAAAACCCACTGTCTTTATGCGTAACCCTGCGAGGAAAGTTGACCATTGAGCAGGATTGATGGTTTATCCCTTGGGTCCGTGTGGCTGGGGTGAGGTGGTGCTCACTCCTCACCCCTGCCACATGGACCCAAGGGATAAACCATCAACCCTACTCATTGGTCAACTTTCCTCGCGGGGTCACACCCATTAGGACAGTGGGAGGGTTAAAGTTGCAAAGTAATTTATGATTCAAAGAAGATGAACTTTATTCAGAGTGAAAGTCAAAGGTCTCGTCTTCTGCATGAGACTTTTGTTCCAGCCAAGATAAGGTATCTGGGAATTATCGCGTCTCCTTATCCGGTGACGAGGCCTTGTGCGGTGTTTCTTGTTTGGAGGCCAGACAGATGGGATGTTTGTGTCTGCAAAATAAAAGTTCATTTCTGTACATTTTTTATGTAAATGCTCCTTTGGGTACGCTACAACTCTCTTGTTTATATTAGCCATAGCTGTATATTAATATTTTATTGTGATTATTTCATATTCTTATTCTTATTTTTGCACCAAGTACTGCAGCAATTTCCTAATGTAGTGAACCTGTTCACACATATGGTAACAAAACCCTTCTGACTCTGGTCCTGCAGCCACGTCTCAGTGAAACGTAGGATACTGTATTCCCGGTATTCTAGCTTGGTCCTCATCAGCGCTACAAGCTCATTCACTTTGTTTTCAGGAGATTTCAGAAGTGGTTATTTAAACCTCCTCAAATCTCCACTGTGCTCCCGTTCTAGATCCATGGCTTCTCTTCTTTAAATAATTTGGGTTTTATTTGAGTGAATGAGATGTCACTTAACAGTTTCCACTTGTGAGCAAGTCTCTCATTATGGTTAATGCATCAAAGCAAGTGACCAAAATGTTTCTTAAGTGTTCAAATGTCATTAAAAAATCCTCTAAATGGCTCAGCACCCAACCCAGAATGATATCTTCATCCATAGCACTGTTGTTGGATCTCAACAGTCAGATGTAAATAACACCAGATGTCATTAATTCAGTTAGAGTCTGACGAGTCTCTGACTTTCGTAACAACCTTAAAGGTTGCTTTTGTTTTTTAAACATATCAAGAAGAAACCTGTACTAATTCTGAGTGTTCCAATAGAAATGCAGCCTCTGATTTTCCCACCAGGTCTTCCAGGAGAGAGCAGGATGGGACCTCCAGGCCCTTCCGGTTCCGCTGGACCTCGTGGCCCACCTGGCCGTCCAGGCTTCACAGGAGTCCGCGGCCCTCCTGGACCTCCTGGATACTGCGACTCCTCTCAGTGTGTTGGCATTCCCTACAATGGCCAGGGATATATTGGTAAGAGGGCTGGAGTTTTATCTCACAGGAGTTTGGGTCCAGGATTAAGTCCGATTAGGTTATAATCAATACTGTGGTAACTTGCGATCAACAGCTAGTTTAACTGGAGATCATATCAGTGTAATGGTAAAGGTGTGGTTCACTCATGTAGTCAATACATTTCCAGTGGTCTTTAGTAGAAATGAATGCCTTGGAAGTTGTACTCAGGGTACCAAAAGCTCTGGTGCACCTATTTCAGGATCTAGAACAGGGGTGTCGTGCCGCTATCCTGCATCTTTTTGTTGTTTCCCTGTTCCAACACAGTTGATTCGCCTGTGCAGCAGCTCATCAGGCTCTCCAGAAGCCTGTTAATCACCTGCTGATTGAAATCATGTGTGTTGAAGCAGGGAAAACACTCAATCGTGTTGAATAGCAAACCTCAAGGACCGGAGTTTGAAACCTGTGATCTAGAAGATTACCAGATCAAAGGAGGGCTTAACGTGACAGGATTTGAAGTCTTAAACCTAATTTGTACTTCTCCGTCTGCGTCGGGATGGAGACACGCAACGCCATTATCCGCCCTTGTGAGCTTGCTGGAGAGCCCTTGCAAGGACGGACAGAGTCGAGCTCTCTTTTCTAAACATCCGTCCGTCGAGACAGAGACCACAAGCTTGCGACTGGTCATCTACAGCGCCACCATTGTGCCCTCAAAAACATAAAGAGCCGACGATATCAAGAGGCAGACGAGGAGCAGCTTGAAGAATACCTCATGGAAAACCCTTAAAAACATGAATGTTTTATTCCCCTGTGACTGGATGAGTGAAATGCAAGAAAGCGTTTGATTCGTGGACGGAAATGACGGCAAACGTGGGTTTAGAGGTAGCGAGCGCATGAAGAGATGGAGGATGAGGGAAAAATGTGTCCGTGTTAAAAAGTCTCTTAAATTCAAAAAACACAATATAAACACACTACCTTGGACCGGATACATGACAGGATACCCCAGAACAGCGCTGCGCCCTCTGGTGTCCTGGCGGGGAATTGCTTTGCAACACTCCCCAGGAGACGGAGAAGTATGAGGGTGAATTACGTGCATGTCTCTTCCTGGTGGAGCTGACGCAGAAGTACAAGTTAGGCTTTACTTCCTGACATTTGGACATCTCTCTTCTGCTTGGCTAACAGCAACACAATTCTACCACTGACTCTGTGGGTGTTTCTCAATGCCAAGGAACCTCGCCTTGATGTCTTGACCCCACCCCGGTTACCTAGGAGATACGTCATCAGGAGCCGCCAAGACATGTTCCAATGTTCATGTTCTACCGAGGCGTGTGTTTTCCGTTTGTTAGCCATTTAGCTAGCTGAGCAAGGATAAACGGGACGTGTCTCGTAGCTTAGCCTTGGTCAAAAATTTCCCAGAATACACCGTGGTATTTTCAAAAGGACGGCGGATCAGAAGCCGGCAGCTACTTCTGGGACAATTTATCTATGGTTGGTTAGTTGCTTAGTAGTTGCAGCTTCGGTGGCTAGCGGGTAGTAACTCACTTATATTTTTAACTTAATAAACATATACACAATTTAAAAAGTAAAAGTCTCTTTATATATTTGCAATGAAACTAATATGTATTAATTGTATAGTTGTCTCCCGTGTCACGTGACGTTACGTGACCAACATGGAAGCCGTGGTCACGTGATGCAAACCTGTTCCATTTAACCGTTTTCTTTGACCAAGGAAGGACTGTGTCCTTGTAAGCAAGAAGAAGAAGAAAATTTCATTTCTATAGTGCCTCTCAAGATAAAAATCATGAGGCGCTTCACAAAAACAAAAAATTTAAAAATATAAAAAAGCATTTAGAAGATGTTTAAAAATATATTTAAAATGAGCAAAAACAGACAATTGTGATAAAAAATGTTAAGAAAGAGAGAGAGAATAGGAAAGATGTTTGCTGTCAAACTTCAGTCAGAAACAGAAAATCCAGATTTTTAGAGAGAATTGGATCATTGAGCAAGAAGGTCTTATTGTTAACAGAGCGGGTATTTAATAGAGCCATGCTGAGTGAGGTGGAGGAATCAGAAACTACAGAAACAGCTGGAGTTAGTGGACGTAAATTAGCAGGGTTAGATCCACGGTGTTTATAAAAACCACTTATGGAGGGAACAGGAGGAGAAGCCACTGAGGAATGAGGATAAACCGACCTTAAAAAACTTGGACGGATGAACCGCGCTGCAACGCGGCCTGGCGGGAATGCGGAAGTGGCGCTCAAGTCGCCAAATAAAGGACAAGAAGCTAGAAGATCGCCCCGATGTTTACTAGATAAACCACACTTTAAGAGAAGTCTTATTCCCACCTGGATTCCTGCTCGTTTACCTCTTTTCCTCCGACGTTTTCCCGTGACCGGACAAACATAGCTGGAGGTGCGTAGCTCGTGATCGTCGTTCGCCTCCGGGCCAGTGCGCCGCTCAGGTAGACAAAAAGGATGGTACGTCCTCGGTGCATCTTGGGCGATCGTGAACGAACGGAAGGACAAAAGAGTCTGGCGATCATAGGACATGGTAGCAGGGACACTACTGAATAGGATCGCAGATAGGAGCAAGGTGGAAAAGAGGTGGTTAGTGGAGAAAAGTTTGAAAAAGTGGCCGGTGACTGCGGCTAAGCCAAGCACAGGCGCCATCTTGTTTTAAAATATATCTAAAATGAGCAAAAATAGACAATTGTGATTAAGAAAATGTTAAGAAAGAGAGAGAGTGAATAGGAAAGAGGGAAATCAGTGAATCCTGAGGAAGGTGGAATAGGTGGGGAGAGCAGAATAAAGAGAGAGTAGTGAAGAAGGTCATACAAAAGCCAGCTTGAACAAGTGAGTCTTCAGCTGCTTTTTAAAGGAGACCACTGAGTCCACTGATCTCAGGCTCAGGGGGAGAGAGTTCCAGAGTCTGGGGGCCACAGCAGCAAATGATCTGTCACCTTTGGTCTTTAGCCTGGTGCGCTGCACAACCAGTAGGCTTTGGTCACTGGACCTCAGGGACCTGCTGGGGGTGTAGGGACTAAGAAGATCACCAATGTAAGATGGTGCTTGTCCATGTAAGGCCCTATAGACTAGAACCAGGATCTTGAAATGAACCCTGAAGTTGACTGGCAGCCAGTGAAGCTGGAGGAGAAGCGGGGTGATGTGGGTGTGTTTGGAGGACTTGGTCAGATGCCGAGCACAGGCGTTCTGAACCATCTGTAGACGGTTCAGGGAGGTTCTGCTCAGACACGTGAAAAGAGAGTTACAGTAGTCTAAGCGTAAGGAGATGAAGGTGTAGAGAACAGTCTTCCCCATTGTGAGTCCAGAAGGGTGATTCATGATTGTTAGTGACAGTGTGACGTAGATCTGTCAGGATTTTCTATCCTAGAGTTTCACCGTCTGTTTTCTATCAGAAGCTAATGCAGGAGATAGGTGTAGGAGAGTATTCTCATGTTCAGCCTGCATGAAACACTCAGAGTGACCCGTTAGAATCAGAGATAAGCATTAAAACATGTTTTTCAGTGAATCACACCTTTAACTATGAGGTAGCTAGTGAGCAATACCAAAGTAATAAATAATAACTACAAGGTAATCAGTAATCAATACCAAGGTGATCAGCGGTCAAGTATGAAGCAAACAGTGATCAATACCATGGTAATTGGTGATCAGTGATGTAAGTGTTGATGAATATTGAGGAAATTAGTCATTATAAATTAATAATAATCAACTCATCAGGTTTCATACAGGATCAGGTTATGAACCATTTTGATAAAGTGTTGGTGTGGAATCAAACTAACAGCTGATTAGGATAGATGCAGATGGTGCCGGTTCTGCAGACGGAGCCGGTTCTGCAGACGGAGCTGGTTCTGCAGATGGAGCCAGTTCTGAAGATGGAGCCGGTTCTGCATATGGAGGTGGTTCTGCAGACGGAGGTGGTGCTGCAGATGGATCTGGTTCTCTAGATGGAGCTGGTTCTGCAGACGGAGGTGGTTCTGCAGATGGAGGTGGTTCTGCAGACGGAGGTGGTTCTGCAGGCGGAGGTGGTTCTGCAGATGGATCTGGTTCTCTAGATGGAGCTGGTTCTGCAGACGGAGGTGGTTCTGCAGACGGAGGTGGTTCTGCAGACGGAGGTGGTTCTGCAGGCGGAGGTGGTTCTGCAGATGGATCTGGTTCTCTAGATGGAGCTGGTTCTGCAGACGGAGGTGGTTCTGCAGATGGAGGTGGTTCTGCAGATGGATCTGGTTCTCTAGATGGAGCTGGTTCTGCAGACGGAGGTGGTTCTGCAGATGGAGCTGGTTCTGCAGACGGAGATGGTTCTGCAGACGGAGGTGGTTCTGCAGACGGAGGTGGTTCTGCAGGCGGAGGTGGTTCTGCAGACAGAGGTGGTTCTGCAGATGGAGGTGGTTCTGCAGACAGAGGTGGTTCTGCAGACGGAGGTGGTTCTGCAGACAGAGGTGGTTCTGCAGACGGAGGTGGTTCTGCAGACGGAGGTGGTGCTGCAGATGGAGCTGGTTCTGCAGATGGAGCCAGTTCTGAAGATGGAGCCGGTTCTGCATATGGAGGTGGTTCTGCAGATGGATCTGGTTCTGCAGACGGAGGTGGTTCTGCAGACGGAGGTGGTTCTGCAGATGGATCTGGTTCTCTAGATGGAGCTGGTTCTGCAGACGGAGGTGGTTCTGCAGATGGAGCTGGTTCTGCAGACGGAGGTGGTTCTGCAGACGGAGGTGGTTCTGCAGACAGAGGTGGTTCTGCAGATGGAGCTGGTTCTGCAGATGGATCTGGTTCTGCAGACGGAGGTGGTTCTGCAGATGGAGCTGGTTCTGCAGATGGATCTGGTTCTCTAGATGGAGCTGGTTCTGCAGACGGAGGTGGTTCTGCAGACGGAGGTGGTTCTGCAGACAGAGGTGGTTCTGCAGATGGAGCTGGTTCTGCAGATGGATCTGGTTCTGCAGACGGAGGTGGTTCTGCAGATGGAGCTGGTTCTGCAGATGGATCTGGTTCTCTCTAGATGGAGCTGGTTCTGCAGACGGAGGTGGTTCTGCAGACGGAGGTGGTTCTGCAGACGGAGGTGGTTCTGCAGACAGAGGTGTTTCTAGAACATTCAAAGTGCTTTAATTGATGAAAAGGAAAACCAAAAACAGTGAAAGAACAACCGTCTATAGTTTGTGACGGTGGCATCATTATTAATCAGAGGCTGTTCTAAAGATTCTCCATAGATAAAGGTGCTTCCATAGGCAGTTGTTGGTGTTGCTAACTGATCCTAATTGTTGTGGTGTTCTGGTTCTGGTTCTGGTTGGCTTTTAGTTTGACTCTTGACCAGAATGGTGTGTCTACTATAGATAAGATCTGAACTGCTTCACTGAGCATCATGCTAAATTGTACCATTTTGTACCCTTTGAACTTTTGGTTAGGGCTAATGGATCCTGGACCCAGACTCTAAAGCTAATGCATGAATGGACCTTGTAGTGACTGACCCCTTCCATCCTGTCTGACCCGTTCCAGGTTCTCCGTAGTACAGTTCTAATGCTGCCTGCGCTGCGCTGCTTTCACTGACTCCACCACAAACAAAAACATTTATTCACATTCTCTTGAGCTGTTAAAGGAAGCCGCCAAAGGAAACAACTAACAGCACAACAGAGAGGAGGTGTACTAACTGCAGCAGCGCTGATGGTACCGACCCATTGGGTTCTGTGGAGGAGCATGCAACAAAAACAACAAATACTAACAAAAGGTGGATGTATATACACATTGTAATGATAAATACTCTCTTAACTGTAAACCAGCTACTGATCAGAACCAAACTGACTCAGCCTGGATGCTCACATTCACGTCCAAAACTCAGACTTTATCTGGACTTCTCAAGCGGGTTGCTGGGAGACCTGGTCATTGACTCCATTGATTACCTTGTTGTGTCATGTGAAGAGGTAACCTGACTAACGTTTGCCACCTGGGGGCTTGTCCGCTGATTCTCACAGCTGTTTGTCTCATTATTAGTTTTAATGGTGTGTGAGCCACTGAGGGAACACCTTCTTTTAGACGCAGCAGTAGAACGCCTCCACAGATCAAACCCATGCAGACCATCAGAGCCAGGTTCCAGTTTCGCTGTTAAGGTTAAGTTAGCCTTTCAGGAAGTCTTGGTGCTGTTATGGTTTCACTTTCTTCACGACATCTAAAGAGATTTTAATTTCAGCACAGCTCTCAATCTGTGCTCTCAAAGATGAGAATGTCAGAAACGTTTAATCATCACCAGAACATCACAAACAAAAATGCACTTTAACATGTGGACTGAGTTATTAATGCTTTTTCTTAAGGTTTGAGTATTTATGCGGAGCTCTCGTAATAGAGATGGCACAGATGTAGCTCTGGCGGTCACGCCCCCTGTGGTCACGCCCCCTGCAGCCACGCCCCTGACATTTGTTAACACCTACAGTGGTGCTTCATCTGCTAACATCTCTGCTTGTGCATGCTGAAACTCTTGAGAGTGAAAGTTTTCCAGTGACTCTTCAACAACCCAAACACTATCTTTGAGCAGGAACCCGGGTCATCCCAGTCCACGAGGAGGACCCTCTGCTACAGAACCAGCGTCGAAAGAGGTCGCTACCACGAAGGGCGTCTGACAGACACACATCATAAGATCAGTCGAGTGTTTGTGAATATTTGTTTTTGGAGCGTCTGGACGGTGTTTTGATCAAGCCTGTGAGCCTGTAACATATTTGCATCAAATTGAAAGGAAGCACTCGTAGAGCTTCACTATCAGATGCTTTCATTGTGTATCTCCAGATTTTACATTTACCCGTTTGACTTCATTCTGTCCCAGCCTCGTGTACCAAGGGGGGAATCTCCTGTTTGTGGTGTTTTAACTTCCTGTGTTTGTTTCATTAAGTTTGAATCTGTTCCTCAGTTTCTGGTCATTCTGACCTCACATTGTTCCAGCTGCAGTTTGTCAATTCCACAGCCTCATTTCTTATTTATTTCAGGAAACAGAAGAGGCATTTTTCAATAAAACTACTGAAAATCTTAACTTGTTTCTGTGTTTGTGCCTGTGGTGGGTGGATGGATGGATGGATGGATGGATGGATGGATTGATTTAAAAACGGGTAAAAAGATAGATGTTTTTTCCTGTCAGTGTATGCGTCTTTTGGAAAATGTAGGCACATATCTTTTCTTTGACGCATTTGCTCTGCTGCTTGCTGGAGCTACACAGGGAAGGGGCAGGTCTGCTGATGCAGCTGGAAAACCAGTACGCAAGAATAAGGCAAACAAAAAATCACCTTCACAATATACTTGGCAGTGATCCACTGTCACAAAGATTAACTCAGGGGCGGAGTTTGGGGGTAGAACATTACGACTCGTATTACTGCTCTGATTGTTCCAGCTGGAGACCAGTAAGAAACTGGACAGAAATATGTCATAAATGACGTGTACAGCCATTTCATCCTAAACTCCCAAAACCAACAATACTTACTAAAAGGATTAATCAACATTTTTGTTTCTGCCCCCGTTGGGCTGAACTCAAAGATCAGAGACTTCTTCTCAGATCTGGATCACAAATCCGTCTAATGTGGCAAGAAATGTGAAAAGTTCACTTCAGGTTAGGTTGTGACTCATAATAATGAACCTCAGTATCATGACTGTGTATAAAACAGAACGCTGATGTTGAAAAGCACCAGTAGAAGTTTTTCTTTGATGTGCAGATGTTTAAAACACACGAGCAACAGCTTTGGCATATTTTAGTTCAGACTCTAAAGTTGTTCATCTGACAGCTGGACAGTCTCTTCCAGATGCTCCATCAGGAGGTAGTCACACTTTTAACGTCTGAAATACCTGAATTCTGTTCAAACGAATAGTTCAGAGTTTTAAACAAACAACTCTGGGTTAGTGTTGAATCTTTTTCTCTCTGGATGAAGAACGCTCAGCTCGCTGACTCAGCAGCTGCAAAAGGCTTCAGATCAAATAGTTTCAGTCTGACATCAAAACAGGCTCAGAGGAGCAAGCTGAATATTCTGGAAGCAAGTTTCATGTCAGTCAGATGGAAAATGCCAGTGAAAATCTAAAAGTCTAAAAACATTTAGAATTTATCACAAAGTGAAAAAAGAACAGAAACACAGAAAACTCAAACAAAATCATCTAAACATGTAACCATGTAGGAGACACTAAGGAAACAGCCGGGTTTATAACAGCTTAGACACATCCAACACCATTTCTGTAGAGCTGTTAGACTCCTCGCAGTTCAAAGGTACATACCGTACCAAGAGATCCTCAGACTTTATTAAATCTTCTCTCTGCTAGATGGAACCCCTCTCTAGCAGTTGGCTGGATAATAATGGGCCTGTCAAAGTTGTTTACTGTATATGCAAACAACTCCTTTATTCTGTTGTGGCATAGCAATAGAGATTCGGCCAGGAAGTAGTCAGGGACAAACCAGAGGAAATCAGTGTAGGTTGGATAGAACAGTCTGAAAATGAAAAGTTTTAAAATATAGAGACATTTGTCACAAACTTCAACCAGCAGAGAGAATGCCAGCAGAATCTGAACATCTACTACTTCCTGGTCGGTAACAAGATGGCGCCCGAGCTTGGTTTAGCTGTGGTCACCGGCCACTTCTTCAAACTTTTCTCTACTAACCTCCTCCTTTCTACCTTGCTTCTGTCTGCGGGGCTATTCGGTGGTGTCCTGGCTACCATCTCCTATGATCACCAGACTCCTTTGTCCTTCCATTCATCTGCGATCGCCCAAGACGCACCAAGGATTCACCTCCCTGTTTGTTTACGTGAGCAATACACTGGCACAGAGCCAACGCTGACTCCTACCTAAAGGCCTCCAGCGATGTTTATCTGGTCCCGGGAAAATGTCGGAGGAAAAGAGGTAAACGAGCAGGAATCCAGGAGAGAATAAGACTTCTCTTAAAGCGTGGTTTATCGAGTAAACATCGGCGTGCTCTATTAGCTTCTTTTCGTTTGTTTGGTGGCCTGAGCATCACTTCCGTATTCCCAT